>NC_040036.1:75078071-75331237 GCF_003713205.1 Coffea eugenioides
CATGTTTTTACTAAAATCCTAGTTAATTATCTATAAAAGTAGTTAAAACACATCAAAACTAACTAATAAAACACACTTAAAATACATAAAATATATACTTATCAATCTTGAAGAGGTTTGTTCTTCATTGGTTCAGCTTTCTCAACTCTTCTTTTTTGGCCTTGTCAATATGAATTGTTGCATGGAACCTTTGTGTTTTGTTGCTTATTTCTTCACGATGAACTAGATATTTTGCATAGGGAATTGATGAAAATAATGGAACCTTGAATATGAGTTGTGTGTGAAGTATTTTTGTTAGATCTTGTATTTGTTAGTCCATTTGTTCTTGCTTTAACATTTGTAATTACTTGATCACCAATTACAAATCATTTAGTTGTTGTTAATCAATAAAATTGATTAATAATGATGGAAAAAGAATAAATGGAACTGAAGAAATAGACACATGAGAATAGTGATATACTTGGGTGAATTTTCTTGTTGCATTTCATGAACTATATGAACTAGCATTTATATCTTCATCACAAGAATAAGGAAGAATGATGCTAGTTACAATCAATTCTTCATGAGAGTGAGTCTTGATTAATGTTGGAAATGAATCCTTAACAAGACAAGAGTAATTAGTAAGTAAATGGTCATTTCACTTGTATTCTTGACCATTAGTGGAATCTATACCCTAAAACTTTGTATTTGATAATTTTTCCTTAAGGTTTTCATCTTCAAATTTAGCTTACAATTCTAGTTTGTTTGACATAATTGTTATTTATTGCCTAATGTGTTTGTTGTCTAAATAATACAGTGAAGTAAGGACCTAGTAATTGAATTTCAAGATCTCTGTGAGATTTACCCTTATACTCCTTATATTATAGTTACAACCTGCATACTTGTAGATAACGGAAGTATTTGAAATTAAATTTGAGTACATATTTGAAACCCGTCTTACTGCAAGTTGAAATATACCGATTGGTTCGTAATTAATCTTCAGACATGGTAGAACAGTTTTGTAGTTTTATACTTTCCATATATTAGCAGTATATATTTGCATACATTTTCACAATTTGACATGAAATGAATTACACTTTGGATTTTCTTTTCCTAAAACGTTCGGTTCATTTACCTTTTAAATCCAAGAAAAGGTCCAATTCTGTAAAATATTAACAAAGAAACATGAACCAACAATTCACCCAGTTAGTAGTTCATGTAGACTTCCTTATTATACATATTTGAGTTCAATCGACGTAATCTTCAATGGATGATCAAGTTTCCTACTTGTAATTTGGTCTTGGCTCTCCAAATCTGTAGCTTAGAGAGGCAGGAAAGAAGTAAAAATTGGAAGATTAGAAAAAGAAATCTAAAGTGTATCATTTCCCCTAAGTTGAAATTTTTAAAATTTCCACATCAATACTTAATTTCTTAGCATTTTCATGTTGAACCCCAAATTTTCCTTTTGTTCCTCCATGACCACAATAATAATAGATGCTTAAGAGCCGGGAGTTACAATCATCTCAAAGCTTGAAATTACAAATTGATTAATAAAACTTGTTCATGTTACAACCAAATAATGTCAACCAAGAACAGGAAAAGTTCTATATAAATTGGACAATGCTATGTTAGTATGGAGCATAGATTAATTCTAGCTTTCCTCGTGCTAATTACAAACTTAAAATTATGAAACATTTTTGTGTGGGGGAGGGGGGAGGGAGAAAGCCTTATGGAATCATCAATATCAAGAGAAGAGAGGGAAATTTCTACACTTCTTTAGATCTGTGGGTTACATTAAACAATAATGTTATTACTTAAAGTGGTCAGACAAAGAAGCTATAATTTAGGGTAGAAAGGTTTGCAAATCTTTCAGCTTCTTAGTAACCCATAAGGAATAGTTAAAGGACCCAAAAACAAAGAATTGGGATGGCTCTCTCTTTTTTTCTTTGTGGGCATTTTGGGGGGGAGAGGGGGTTGGGCGGCGCTATTGTGTGGTTGCAATTTCGAATATATTAAAGGGTCTATTTGGTTGCCGTGTTTATTTACCTAGTTTTTAATAAACAAGTTTTTTACAATTTTATCTATAATAATTCTCTAAAAACACCTCCACAATTTTTAATATACACATCCTAACATATCTGAAAATACACAAATTTTTTCCTTTCTTTCCCTTCTTCATCTTTTTCCCCCTCCTTATTTTCTCTCTTAGGGGATTGGGAAAGGGGGGTAGAGACGAAGGGAGAGGAAGGAGGAGTAGGGGAGAGAGAAGAGGTGTGAGGAGGAGAAGGGAGAGAGGGAGGGAAAAAGAGAGAGAGAGAGAGAGGGAAGGGTGAGGTGGTGGCGTAGTAGCCGACGGCGGGGAGGGAGGAAGGAGGAAGAGCTACGGTGGTGTGGGGAGGGAGGAGAAAAAGGAAAAATAAAAAGAAAAAATATTTTTTTTCTCCAAACCCTAAAATACACAAATCTTTTATAAAATTTTTACAATAAGCTACAATAAAATTTGATACAAATACCTCAAATACTCACCATCCAAACGGACACTAAGATCTAGAAAGAAATCTCAATAAATAAAAAAATATGCCCAGGATGGGAGGAGGTTCGTGGAGGCAATAAATAATAACTAACGATAATGTAACATACAAATGTAAACCATGGACACCAAAATATTGTCTTCTATCAGATTGAAGTTCCAATAAATTACCTTTTTTTTTAAGCAGAGTTTCATAATCTTATTGATAAGTATATATTTTGCATGCTTTAATGTATTTTATTACTTAGTTTTTGGTGTATTTTAGTCATTTTTAAAGGTAAATAACAAGGTTTCTACCGTATTTTGCATTTTGTAGTTTATGTAACAAAGTTGCATTTCTATGGATAAAGTGGTAAAAACTTCATAATCTTGTAGGCTTTAATGATTCAATCATTAATTGGAATGAAATGAGAAGTTATTCAGATGATTCTTAATGATTTCAAGTGACATGATGTGCAATATGATAAAAAAATGTAAAATACAATCAAGTAACAATGAAGAAAAGATTGGCTGTCCTAACACGTTATGGTACTTTGGCTATAATTTGAACTATAAGTATTGGATTGAAATGGTTCTTCAACCATTTAAAGACAAGACAAAGAGCTACAACTATTATAAGACATCGAAGCCCAATTCAAAGTTTCGAAGATCAAAAAACCAAAATACAGTCATGCATTTTTGCTATCAAGATGTAAACTAGGGTTTTGACTAGTTAGGAAAATTTCTATCAATTTTCATCTTGCAAATGTCCAAATGATATGATTCATAATGTATTAGAAAGTTTATTCAAAGGACTATAATTTTCATGTTGTGCAAAAGTTAATTTAGCTTCCATCATTAAGAAATTCGCAACTCAATTTGATGCAAAAACAAAACAATTTCCAAAATCATGTCAGAAGTGTCAAGCCTGCAATAAAGCATTGAAAATGTGGGTCAGGTCGAGGTGGGTCTAAAACATGACCTGACCCATGTTTCACCCACGTTTTCACTTGTGTTTTCTCTTTACAGCTCTGCAACTTGCACAAGAAGTTGTAGCTTGTTAACACATGTTTTGTGACCATTACAATTCAATATTGATTGTTTTCCGTACATGCCTCCGCTGTCTTGCATTTTGATTCTACAAAACAAAAGATTCACATTATTATATACCATTCGAGTCCTGCTAGAATTTGTATTCAACATTGACATCCCTTTTAACATATATTCATTTACGTACAGTAAGGCGTAGTACTCCAACTTCACGTGATACCAAATTTCATATAAATAGGTGACGAGTACAATAATATAAACATGCCACTTTTAAACTTTACTTCTTTCACAAAATTGATAATTAAATTAAATCTATGGTGAATGTAATACATGTCATTTCTTACTCTTTTCCTGACAAGTGTTCATTTTACCTAATAATTTTTACATATTTTAGTTCATTTATACTTAATTTTGAGATCCTAAGACAATATGAATGACCCTTTTTGGCAATATTTGATGCTCTTGAATAACTTTGAGAAGGCTTGTCAATTCATCTCATTTTACTTGTTAAAGTTTATTATTTTTGGTAGGAATGAAGGAGTAAGGACAATCCGGGGCTGTTTACAAAACGCCATTACCAGATTGGATGAGAGTATACGGGGGCGGCCGGACAGTGAATTTCGAGTCAGATACCAAACCGGATACCCACTAAAAAGAGTGTTAAACAGTGTATGACATCGGATTAAGGGAGTAAAACCAGATAATCGCGTCAGATATTCATCAGAGAGTTTTCCGAAGAAGAGTGTTTAGCAGTATATGGTGCCAAATAGTAAAATTCGTTTCGGATACCGCATCAGATACTTAAGCGGGAAAAAATTGCAAGTTCTGCAACTTGAAGCCAACTTTTCATCATTCTTTTCTGCAGTGGTTGTGACATTTTGGTAGCTATTTTTTGGGGCAAAGACATCAGCTTTTATTAACTTTTGTCAACTTTATATCATTCCATTTCACCTTTTTGGCTCTTCAAGACAAAAGAGACTTTGTGTGGAAGATTCATGAGATTTGAAAATTATAAATAAAGGAGCATTTAGTCTTAGGACAAGCTTTTAGTTCTAGTTAGTTTTAAAGAGGGAGAGAGTTTTGGAACAAAAGGAAGAAATAAAAAAGTTTGTGTCTTCCCTTTGAGGCAAGACAGAAACCCATAACATTTGTGGCTTTCTTCTTCATTTCTTTTAGTTTATGGGACTAGTTTAGGTCTTGTGTTATACATCCATTCTTGTAAAAGCTGAATAAGGAAAAAGATTGGGATGTAAAAGGGGCACTCTGGGAGGCTCTAATGACAAGGGTTATCCTCCTCTCCAAACTCTTTATCTTGTTCTTACTTCAATGTTTAGTGAATTTTTTAGTTTGGATATTATGCTGATGTTGTAGTTTTAAAATTTATGCCTTGGGTATTTGGATGAATTATTTATGATTGCTATTTGTTAATTTTTTAATTATCTTGATTAAGTTATTTAGCACTTTTGCTCTCAAAATCATGATTAACTCGCCATTAATTGTTATAATCTCAAGATGTTAGATTTGCAATGAAAATTGAAATTTGGCACTAATTCATGGAAGTGTTAAATCTAGGGAGTACACTCACGAAAGTAGATGTGCAATTTTGTGGCTTGTTTTTTAGTAATTTCATAGAAGTAAATGAGTCTGTAGTTAATTGCATAACCATGAAAGTAGATATGAGTTAGTTATAGGTATAGTTGGTACACCGATAAAAGCAGATAGCATGTATATAAGGAAATTATGCTATAGTTTAGTCGAGATTTTAGTATTTAATTAGTCGAGAAGTTGGACTAGCATGAGTAGATAGGGATTCCATGCATTAACAGAGGAGCTTTCCTTTGTATTTTTCTACACATTAGTAGTTTAGATTTTTTGGTTTAATTTGTTGATAGTCTAAATAATAGAGAAACTTTAGCAGTATCGGTAGTTATCCATCTTCTCTGTGGGTTCAACCCTAATTAGCCTATTCTCACTCACGACCCGTGTATTTGTGAAAAATCGCATGTGAGGTAGTTTAGAAAATTATAAATTTAAAACTTAATCGTAGATTAAGATTTATTGTTGTATGCATATCCCGCGCACGTCATTTCCCTTTGAAAATTTGATAATTAAATTAAATCTTTGAACTTAGTCCTACCAAAGAAAAAACAATGGAGTAGTAGGAAAAAAACATTCCGGCTACGGAATCAATAATAGGATTTAAAGTCCTAAAGAAGGCTTATGTGTTGATTATCCACCATTTTCTCCCACTGCCTTACTCACAAAGTCACAATAAAACTCATCAGTGGAGGAAAACTGTTTACTATTTCATCTGGACAAACTGAAAATCTAATCTTTGCATGTCTGTTTACTATTTCATTTCATACCCCTAATATATTCACAATCATCCCTACAAAAAAACCACGATCTTTTTTTTTTAATGTCGTACTCTTGAAGTAAATAAAAGAAATAGAATAGCATACCACTATGGCATAGACATTTCCAGCACTTTATTTCATCACAGTTTGGTTGGTTACTTTCTTCCAATTCTTTGCTCCCTTATAATTTCTTTCGATTCTTTCTTCCACATTTACATATATGAAAATTATGTCCTTACACGGATTTTATTTTCTGTCACTTTCCTATATTAGCATTTAAAATATTATTATGACGCAAAATCCATGTCCATAACGGAACAAATAGTCAAATAGTAACCCAAAAGTTCGTGAAAATAATTAAGCAAATAATTAGTTGCATAAAAAAGTGACTATTTTGCAGTTCGTCAAAATTAATCAAACAAGGAGGTGCATATCCCGCCGCATAATGCAAGACCCAAAGACAACATTTTCCTCTGACATTGATAATTTATCTAATTATTTAAAAAACATAAACATGGGGAGGTCTTATCCAAATTTAATAAACATAAACATGGGGAGGTCTTTATCCAAATTTAATAAACATTACTTACCTTCTCTTCAACTTGGGGAGGTCTTAATTGTTGATTTTCTGCTACTTTTCTTCCATACCCATGTGGTGGATCCTTTCCTCGTGTTCCTTAAGGTTTACAATTAATTTTTTTTTACAATTTATGCGTTCCCAACAACCTCTTCAATTCATTTAATTTTTTACAGCTTAGCGTTCTCAGCAACCTCTTCAATTCATTTAATTTTTTACTGCTTATTTCCTAAGGGAGGACCGCAAATTCTCAGGACGTTCACAGTAAAATAAAAGAATATGCTCTTTAGATTCTTTCCAGCAGGTTCAAATTGTATATACTTACAAACTTCACTTGTTGGTATTTTTTTGAGATTCTCTTATCACAGTCTAAATAACCGGAATGTAGACTTGTACAATTTTCTCAGCAAAAGTACTCGTGAATCTTGTGAGCACAATTGTTATAAAACATCAAGATTTGTTGAAAATTTTTGAACATTAAACTTATAGGTTGCAAAATGAAACAATACCATCTAAACACAGCTTTTGATGTGCTAGAAACAGGTGTTTTCATTAGCAACAAAACCTTCAACTAAGAATACATTGTGCATAACAGCAATAAAAGCAGCTCATTCTGAAAATCTAATCAGTTCCTAAAGGCCTAACAAGGCTTGCAATACATGTACATGATGATTGAAAGTAACTCGCATCGCCCCTAATGGCTAAATCACTAATGCATTTTGTTTCAAGATCATGAAGAATGAGCTTTTCTCCGTCAATCTGCAAAAGCAATTGCCTCTTGTTCTTTGACAGAGCTAGAGGCGTTAAGCTCCGAAATTTCGAACCTAAAGGCATTGTAACAGAAGTTAACTTGGCCCAAGATTTGTCCACCCCGTACTCTTCCATTACCCATAAATCAGCAGCATATCTTCCATTTACTTTATAATAGGGCACTAGACAAAGGCATCCATTCAAGACCCTCAGGTTCTGGTGAACAAAATTTTCAAGATACCTTGGACAAGGCAATTTCCGGAATTCTTCACTGCTAAGATCAAAGGAAATGATGTAACTAACGCCATTCAATCTCCTTTCCTTCATGAGCCAATGTAATGCACCATTGGCAAGTACACAATCTACAGTGCAATAGCAGTCATAGTCGGACACCTTAAACAGAAAATGCTCCGTCCTTCTCCATGTGTTCATCTTTAAGCTATAAACAAAGACTTCATCACACCAGCTCAATCGATCTGTATCAAATAGACTTGTAGAGCTAATCCTGTTCAGCACTTTGTAGTCATCATTCACGCGGTCATACCCGAACCCGAGAAGAAAAGGAGCTCGACCATACATGGAATTTTCAACTGGGAAAGAGGGTAATTTCCAAGACTTTTGAATCCATGGATTCCACAAAACAATTTCACGTCTGTAAGGATACCTCAAGCAGAGGAGGCTATTGCAAGATCCTATCAAACGAACTTCATTGCCAGAGTAATCCAAAGGGCAGTTGAGCTGTTTGGCGCTTCCACTAGTTCTAGAGCTATGAGCTTCAAGATCCAAATTTAAAGTGTAGAAGGTGTTTTGTTTCAGGCCAATAATTTGGATCCCATTGGAGGAATTTGCTTCTTGGTGGGCTCTGTGGAGATGCATTTTGATGAAGTCTGAGCTATCAATTAAAGCGCGCCATGATTTTGAAACGCACCTGGATCGTAGCAGAGAATCACATGGTAACATCAAAAGCACATTGGCAAGCAAATGGCACGGAATGTAATCTGACATTCTTGCGATTTTTGGAAAGAGGACCTTAGCAACTGTGTCCTGCAGAAGCCAGGTTGCTCCAAATTATGGAGAATGAACTTTTTTGGCTCAAACGAAATGATATTGTAAATTTAACCCTTGATAGGTAAGCATATGGCAGCTTTCAATTATTGAGGCCAAGGGAGGATTCCATGTGCTTAGATTCCTATACATAGAATAGTAGATTAAGGCAAAGTGTTATAATTGAATGTGTCCAGACTTTGGTCATCAAGTTAGGTCGGCATCAATATGAACCGTGAACGTTAAGGAGAGACACTAAGTGAGTGAGGAGTGAAAAAAAATAAGTAATGAATGAAGACGAGAGATTATGTAAAATATAGTGAAAGAAATATCTATTTTCAAAGAGAAAAAGAAAACAGTTGCTATCTTTGGATAGGAAATTATTTGAAATATTATTCTATATAATTACTATAGTATTTTTTGTAATATGATATATTTGAAATAAAAATATAATTAAAAAAATAAAAATATGTGTTAAAAAAATCATATTTGTGATGTAAGTAAATAATATTTTTTTTTGCCAAATTATTCCTGTCTAAACACGCCTACTAGTGTTGGAGAGTCGTGTTTGGAAATCGAAACAGGCCAATGTTTCAAAAAAAGTGGGCCCATTGGTGGTTATGAATAGGTACGAAGCCCTATCCAATCCGATAACACGCCATCTTTTAAGTGGTCGCCAGCGAAATGCGGCGTTTGTGGATATTGTCGGCCCCACAAAATATACACACCTCATCTAAGAATCTTTTGCCAAAATAATCTTTTTTCAAAAAATATTCTTACAATGATATAACTCCAAATTTTAGAAAAAAAATGTAGTTTTGATACCCAAATTATGACAAGTGAGTAGTTTTAATCTCCAAACTTTGGATAAAAACAATTTTGGTATCCAAACTTTCAATATTTGAGCACATTTAGTACCTTGACAATTTTTTTCCAAAATATTATCGGAAAGAGTCACATGATAGCTGCATGTCCGACAACTATTGTATAAAAAATATCAAAAAAATGTAAAATATCCTTCTGACACTAAATACTAAGAAAGATATTTTAAAAACTTTAATCACTTGCCTAACTCTACTCATCTTATTTCTTTTCTCCTTATTTTGTTGTATTTCATCTTCACCTTAGCATCAGAAAGATATTTTACATTTTTTTGACATTTTTTATACAATATTTTCCAAACATATGACTATCACGCAACTCTTTCAAGTAGCAATTTGGGAAAAAAATGCTAAGGGTATTAAATGTGCTCAAATATTGAAAGTTTTGGTACCAAATTTATTTTTGTCCAAAGTTTAGGGATTAAAACTGCTTATGTGTCAAAATTTGGGTAGCAAAACTGCATTTTAACCTAAAATTTATTACTAATGTGGTCTTTTGACCTATCCCCTAACAAGGAGCAACCTCCTCCATGTTTTTCAATCAAATTCAATCGTCACCACCACTACTAACACAGGAGGTCCCAAATTCACGAGTATCCACCCAAAATAAAAGTTGAAGCCTCTTTTCCATCCAAAATAAAAAGCGTAAGGCTCTTTTTACTCAACCTTACCATTCCTCTCATATAGTCACATGCATAATGAGTTCCTGCCCAATGCAACATAACAAAATCAAAACTAAAGCTCTAAAAAGTTAATAGAATGAACAAGTGAAGGAGAGTTCTATGCAATCATGCTGATAATTCCACTTTCACTGGATTTGTAGTGACTTTTTCCTTTTTTTTTCTTTTTATTTTTAATAGGAAAGAGAGTATTAGAAAGAGAAAATCATTGTAATTGGAGCGGAGATGAATAATCAAAGTTTTAGATTTTGTTCTTGTGTTTGGTGATAATTCCAATTTACCTACATTTGTAGTGAGTTTTTCTTCTTTTTTTTTTAAATAAGAAGGAGGGCATCACAAAGAGAAAATTACCGCAATTAGACCAGATATGAATACTCGAATTTTAGATTTTGCTCTCATGTTTGAAAATATTGTTAGATTTATGTTAAGTATCCAAAACTGTTTAGGTGAGTAGAGTTATAGTAGAATGACAAATACAGATAAAATAGAGTAATATAATTAGGAAGGGAAAGATGGATTCAGAGTAGAGTGTTATAGTCGACAAGGGGAAGATGAATTCTTTTGAATTGTATTAATGACTAATGAAGGGGTTTACCCTTTTTCTCGTTTATGTTTGAATCTGATCGGATGGATAGTAGAAAAAGCTATTATGGAAATAAAGTATGAAATTGAATCATTTTAAGAATATTTTTTGTGAAAATAACTCCCTCATCAACCCATTTAGACGCATAAAGGTATTGGACAGTTGGAAAGGCTTGTCGGACCCACTGAGGGCCACAAGTATAATGCTGCCAAAGTTTTTGATACTTGAAATTGAGACGGGGTTAAAAACAAAAAAACCCCTGTAGTATATCTAATACACAGAAAAGCGTCCCGTGATTTCAAAATATACAAAATGATATCTCATGTTTTGAATAAAATTGTTAACTAACAGAATTCGTTAAACTTAACGAAAATGACGGTTTCGGCTGTTAAATTTACCGGATTCCATTAAGTTTACCGTTAAATTTTTTGTTAAATTTACCGGATTCCGTTAAGTTTAACGAATTCTGTTAGTTTACAATTTAATTCAAAATATGATGTGTCATTTTATATGTTTTGAAATTATGGATGATTTTTTTGTATATTAGATATACCACATGAGACTTTTTTGTTATTAACCCTTGAAACCGGTCATAAAGGTTAACCCCACATAAACTAAACAATTAAGCTAGCGTGACGTAAGCAAGCAGATCAGCGAGAAACGTGTAACATGGCCGAGGAAAATAAATACTCTAAGGGTCCGTTTGGTTGGATGGAAAATATTTTTCATCGAAGTCATTTTCCTGGAAAATCACTTCCTTCTCCATCATTTTCCATTGTTTGGTTATTTAGTGAAAATATTTTCCAAATTCCTTCTTTCATAATTTTCCGGTGTTTGGTTTATCAATGAAAATATTTTCTGACTTTTTTTTTAAATGTTTGTTGATATGTTGCAAATGTTTTTCTATTCTCAAAACATTCATCTCATTACAAGTTAATTTTAGTTTCTATCCATTATAATCATATTATGATTTTTATAAAATATTTATTCAAACTCTTCGACCTATGTTTCACTCAGCCCATCTTTGCATCTGATTTACCATTATCAATCTGCAAGTTAAATTCTTCCAATTCCCAAAATTTGAATTGAACTTGCAGTATCAAGAACTCATCTTATCTTTTCAACCAATCGCATAGAGGATGCAATCTCATAAAACTTGTTTCAGCAATGATTTAGTCATTAATTGAACCATCACATGAAAAATTAGTGCTTCGATATTGATGCTTATAAAGTCTTCTGCTAAAAAATCTTCCCGAACCTCATCTCCTTCATTTGTCCAAATTTCCTCCTCTGAAAAAACTTCTAAAATGGCAAGATTCATTGTATATCTTTCTGTATTTTCATAGATGTTTTTATATGTAGTTTGCGACAACGATGATCTATTGTTTTAATCTCTATGTTTCTTTAGTATGGGGTGGATAGTTATAAGGGATAATTTCAGAAACCTCCCCTGAGGTTTCTGACACTTTCACTGACATCCCCTGAGGTTCTCAAAATTTCACTTACCTCCCTTGATAAAAAATTGGGCCCCTTTTCTGACGTCATCAGGGCCAAAATTACAGATATATCCCAAGTAGTTGGGGTTAATTACTACCGTTTATGTTTAAGTTACATAATGAATTTTCTTATTCTTTACGTACCTATTCTTGTCATGCAAGATTACACGCCTGACTTCAAATTACGTACTTTGCAAGAAAATGTCTGTGGAGTCATTTGTTACAAGACAAGAAGTTCAATCAAATAAGAACAATTTATGTACACAGGTGGGATTGGGAATTCAAGCTTGTCCTTTTTGGTATTTAGGATAATGTTTTTATATGAACTCAAGGAAGATGGATAGCCTATTTTGCAAGGTTATTAGGTAATTTACCTTTGTGGAATTCTTGATATCAAGCCATTTGATTGCTAATGTGGACAGGTGGCTTAAGCGCGTAATAAGTGCCATGGATTCGAAGTTCGGCTGAAATATCACATATCGAACGAAGTCTTTATTAGAAACCTAATTAGAAACCTATTAGAGTTCAGTGAGCTCTCGTACTAAGCTCCACCGCCAACCCTCCATTTCGAAAAAAAAAAGACAAAAGCAAAACAAAAGCAAACACACGAAGCGCAGAATAACGTTGAAACCCGCAAGCGGGATTATGTGTTTTTTCTATTTCAAGGTTAGCTCGCATGCGGGTTAATGTTATATTTGAGCGCGAGAAGAAAAAATTGGTAATTAGGCTCTTTGGGCATTATAAGTAAATATTTAAATTAATGGCAGTTTTATTACACCAATATTATTGTATTATCATTATTATGATTATTGTATTATTTCTTATGCAAATATAACATTTAATTATTTAAATTTGATTTTATTTTTACAATTTATAAAATTTTTATCACTTATATAATATTTTTAAAACCCTAATACATCTAAATTTGATTTTATTTTTCAAATTTATAAGATTTTTATTTAAAAAAATGGGATACGGATAAGATATCCGGTTGGTTCGATTTGCATAGGTGCATATGAGAATATCCGAATACTCCTGAAACCCGCAAGCGGGACTCTGTGTTTTTTCTATTTCAAGGTTAGCTCGCATGCGGGTTAATGTTATATTTGAGCGCGAGAAGAAAAAATTGGTAATTAGGCTCTTTGGGCATTATAAGTAAATATTTAAATTAATGGCAGTTTTATTACACCAATATTATTGTATTATCATTATTATGATTATTGTATTATTTCTTATGCAAATATAACATTTAATTATTTAAATTTGATTTTATTTTTACAATTTATAAAATTTTTATCACTTATATAATATTTTTAAAACCCTAATACATCTAAATTTGAATCTAATTTTCTACAAGTCATACTTATAAATGCGAAATCTAACAAAAAAGTTAAATACAATTTTTGCAGGTCAAATTTAACAAATGCGAGCTATTTGCAAAATTTTAAATATTTGCAACATTTTTTAAAACAAAAATTAGAAGCTTTCTGCAAATAATTCCCTACCTCTCAAAAAATACCAAAATAAAAAAGATAAGAGCTCGCATTTGCTTCCTAGAAATAATTCCCTAGCTCTTAAAAAAGGAAAAAAAAAATTGAGAAGATAACCAGAGCTCGCATTCCACGAATGCGAGCTCTTGTAAGCTCGCATTTGTGAAATTCACAAATGCGAAGACCCCCTTGACGGAAATTAAACCCAAAATCACCCCTTTTGTAGAATTTTTTTAAAATTCATCACAAAGTTGGAAATTTCTCAATAGAAATACAACTTGTCTGGATTCCTTTCACTCTCTGATATCATTACGGTTGCTTTGCGATTACAGCGGCAAAACCTGTTTTTAATGGAGAAAGATGTAGGTGAATTCCATGATTCTCCCCTATGGCTTGAAGAGGCCATGGTTGCAGCTAAAACTTTTTACTCAGAGCTCTAATTGTAGCACAGCAAATGCACTTGTTATCACTCCAAATTAGTAGCAAAGAATGTTAATAGCTTGAAACCTAAGAGGTAGTTAAGTTGCTTTGCTTTATATGCTATTGCTACTGAAACAGCAAACCTTCTGGCCGTTGCAATTTGCAGCTAGCCGTTGCAAAATCTGCCAAATAACTGTTGCATGGCACATCTGGTGCATGCAATTTTTTGTATTGCACTTACCCCCCCTCAACTTTACTAATTAGTCCAAATCATTTATTCTTCTTTGAATCTTCTACTAATACAACTTCTGCAAAGGGTAGCTATGGAATAAAAATACCTTCTCACACATGAAAATAATATTTTAATCTGATTTGGACTGGATTGTTACCACAAAATCAAAAGCAAGGGAGGTAAGTGAAATTTTGAGAACCTCAGGGGATGTCAGTGAAAGTGTCAGAAACCTCAGGGGAGGTTTCTGAAATTATCCCTAGTTATAATTGAGATGTATCATACCTAAGCAACAGCCATGAATACTGCTTAGGATAGGTACAGCGTCAGATTTATTACAGTAAATTCTCAAGAACTTGATAACAACTCCTAGCTCTAACTGCTTAAATTTGCCAGCTTTTAAAGTCAGTAGGTCCTGGGAGCACAGTGAAATCTATTTCACTATAGCTCCTGTTTCTTTCTTTCTTTTGCGGATAGCTAGCCTAGTACGGTAACTCCTGGGTCCAGACCTCAAACGAAGACTAGTTGATGAATTTTACCCCCGAATCACAGAGGTGGACTGGTTGTTTGATGGACTGTGTGGGGCTCTTAATGCTTGTATCTAAGGCTACTTTTCAACTTGGAGCAAGTCAGGCTGTGTTACCAGGGTAAAGTTGATGAGATTGATGAGTCGTGAAACTGTTCGAAATTAACTTCAGTAAAGTTGTGGTGGAAGTCATTTTCCACCCAATGGCGTGAAAAGATTTTCCAGGGTAAATAATTTTCCAACCTCTTTTGCTGCCAAACACCAGAAATTCTGGAAAACTTTTTCCGGAAAGCATTTTCAGTCCAAACAAACAAACCCTAAATGGGAGTTTTTTTTCCCATAATGTCGGTGAGAGGCCTTAAAAACTCTCATTTACACTCATTCCTCCAGTATCATTTAATTCATCCCTTCCTTGAAAGAAAGATTTTTTTGTGTATTTGTTTGATGCCACACCACTCATGTCGAGTGGCAATGTCTCAGCCGACGGCAAAGCAGTGGAAATGCATCCGAGATAACTTTAACGCCGACCGCCAGCCATCCCATTTTGGGTGACTAAATGCGAGTTGTAAGCTTTATTTGCTCAATTTTTTAAAATTCTTTAGATTTTAAACCTTTTCTAATATAATTTTATACGACATTATTGTAATTTGTAATTTACTGTTGATATTAGTGATATTCAAATGTATTAAATTAGTGAATTTCCAAAATTTCTTAATTAGATGCCGGGGTTCACATATTTAAATATCTAAAAGAGAAGTAATAAAGTAAAATATTTTATATTCTCTATTTATACGCGAAAACCAGATAATTGTGATAATAATTTGATGAGCGGTTATTTGTAATCGCATATTCAGATGCCCGGGTTCACATGTTGATATATCTAAAAGAGAAGTCATAAAGTAAAATATTTTATGTTCTATACTTATATTATATTTATGTTATCTATTTTTATGCAAAAACTACATAATTGTAATAATTTGATGAGTGATTATGTGTAATCAGTGCCCAGTGATTGTTCGGCTGCCAAAGGATCACTAATGCATATGAGAAACCCAAAAGATAATTAAAAACATAAAACAAAGTGAAGGAAACAACAAATAAACATAGTTGTAAACCCAATTTTGGTAATAAGTATTCGGGCCAAAATGCTCTGCTATACCAAGTTCTTTTTTTTTTTTTACTTACCAAAAAATTGTTATAAAAAGATCCTGTAACATATACAAATGTTAAATATCAATAAAGCAGATCCAACAAAATACACAACGATGAACAACCCGTATCCCTTTTGTCTAGTTCAAAATGATAACTATCATCTAAGCTCCAAGCTTAGTTCTTATGCTTTAGGCATTACTTTTGATGAGGAAATTTTGTTTCCTTAGTGGTTAAATGACCGCTTGTAAAGTTTCATCGAGCATTTGCTCGTACTTGTACATCTTTTGAAAAGGAATACAACCATATATCGTTTCGGGAAAAAAAAAAAGGAACAACCCGCATCCCTCTTAATAATAGCCTCTAAGATCAATTTGCAGGCTTTGATGGTTGGTAATAGACATATTTCTTTCTCTTCCACTCCTTAGGTGATGTAGACGGCAGGCATAGTTGTTGTCCAACTTATTCTCTTCAACCCAACGATAGACATGGTATACCAAATCACCAATTGAGACTGAAACAATCTAACGTGATCTAGATGCCAGCTCTCAAGGTGATTTTATTTATATATATATATATTAAAAAAAGCCACCTACATTAGATTCTGCAGTATCATATCCAAATTATGTTAGGCATAATTAAACTCGAAAATGTGATTATCACTTTGAAATGAGAAGAATTATGGTACCAAAAATAACAATAAAAGGATGATCTATATCTTTTGCTTTTGGCAATGAGTAGTTTAGGTGGGTTTCGCTCCGATTACTATTAAGGGTCATGACATGCTTTCGAAATCATAGATCGTTTAGATTCCTCACATTGACAACAGGATTTAAACACAAAACTTTTGAAGACTTTTGGTGAGGAAGTGGTTCATTTTTATTAATTAAGCTAAATTGTGTTGGTGGTATCACTGAATATAGTGAAATTGAAAAAGTCAAAATTTACACCACTTTATGGCTCTTAAATCTTCCATAGTACCAAACCATTATTGACAAACTACTTCAGAAAAAAAATGAAAAATTTACACCATTTCATGTAGACCCATTTTTCCATTTAAAATAGCTAAACCAAACCCAATTCCCAACTTCCATCTTCAATCTGATTCTCAGCTTTTGTATCTTTTGGATGTTAAAGTTTACACTTCTTCCCCCTATTTCTTTTCTCGGTTCCACTTATTTTTCCGCAGCTATAAATCATATTTCCCAGATAAAAATCACTCAAGAAAGTAAGAAAAATCATAGCCAATCAAAGTACCCTGAACACTAACTTCAAGAAAAAAACTAATAACTATAGCCTGAATCAAGAAAAAAAAAGCTCATAACTACAGTAAAAACATGAAAGAACTACTGAGAAATCAAGCATTTTTCGTTAAGGGATCATTCCGAAAAAGAAGGGAAAAAGGGAAAAATGGTTGAAAACAAAGGAGTAGCAAAATGGCTGAAAACAGACAAAAGTATAGCCTAAATAACAATGTACAATCATTAATAAAAAAGAAAAAAAGTATTGTTGGACAATCGTATACACCTCATCTAATGACACGTCAGCCTTTTAATCCATGTCGTGTGACACTTCCTTGTACGCGTCCCACATGAATTATTTATTAAATCTTCTTCACCAGTTGCATTCTCTCCATCCGGTTAGCCGGTTACATCCAATCAAGTTGTGCAGATGATTTGACAGATGTTCACGTTTTGCACTGTCCATATTTTTTTTGTTGTTCCGGACGCGATAGACCTACACCTATTCTATATTCGGGGCAGGGAAGATCTGAAGAAACCCAAGTAGAATTTGAAGGAGACTGAACCATCATCGACCCAAACAAGATTCGAAGGAGACTGAATCACCATCGAATCAGACGGGTGCCTACGCATATGCTGACAACATTTCCAGGAAAGTCTGGATTTTAGAATATGAGCAAGGGGATTTGACCTCTTAACTTACACCCAAGTAGAGATTTAAAACTTTCTTAGTAGCCTCTGCACTGTCCATATTCACCTGATATTTGGTGACTTGGTTGTTTTTCATTAGCTAAAATAACTTGTTTGTTTATACCCCTATTTATTTCGAATAATCTACTTATCCCTGATTATACCTCTTTTTCTTGGGTTCTGGGCCAACACATACTTTTTTATTTTATTTGGCTGGGTCTGGACTCGATAGCGTGGCCCAATAGATGCAGAATCGAGAGAGCTATGCTATGGATATTTTTCTAGCATGAAAAGGTTATGATACAAACTAGTATAGTAATAAAATTCGATTTGGTTCGGCGGTCGAATCGGTCAATCCGGTTAATAGGCCATAGAATTAGGTTGAATTGCTAATTAGAACGATCAGGCAAGAAATTTGTTGACCAGTTAATGACTTGGTGGTTCAACAGGTAAATAGGAAAACAAATATCCGATTGAACTGCCTATTGAACCACTAACTTAAATTTTTTATTATTTTTATAATCTAAAATATATTATTATATTGTATAATATAACTATTGTGTAACCCGTGGTTGAACTACTCAACCTGTGGATCTCGAAATTTTAGTTGTCTTTATATCTTTTATTTGAGCTTACTTGCCTTAAATTTTTGGTTGTTTTAATAGTTGAATCATGACTTTCCTCCTATCGTATTATTTAACTTGGTACATGTTTAATTTGGAGCATGCTAAGTTTCATAGTGTATTATATTAGTATAATTAACTAGTGAGGTGTGTGCAATAAATTTGGAGGATAAGAGGAAGTTTTGTGCAAAGGCGATTATAAGACAAGAAGTGTTAAGAGTTAATTGGAGGAGTTCTAGATTACCTTGGTGATTAGAGAGACCATTAGAGAGACAAAGAGATAGATATTGGCCTTGTTGCGCCACTTGTCGATCATCCATGAAAATTTGATCAAGACCAAATTCATTTTTATCCTAGTTAAGTTGTTTTTCATCATTTTTCTTTCCATTTCCCCCTCTTGGACGAAATATTGGGGAGAAAAGCGAGAAACAACAAAATAACTCAAGTTCAAGCTTTGATTCTTGTCCAATAGTAAGGGAAAACAAGAGAAAACTCGAATTTACTCCGACAAATCTTGCATCAAGTTTGGAAGTGAGCTTTTGGTGAAGTTGTTGGACGAAGAAAGCTCTTGATTTGCAATCCATCTAAGGGTTTTGAGGTATATTACTAGGGAACTTCTCCTTTCTCTCTTATCTTGCCATTTAACCAATATATGAAGTGATTATCGAAGATTTCATTGTTTTGTTATGGTAGTTTGAATTTTCCAGCTTTGATGAGATTTTTCTAGCTTTGATATGAGGTTTTCTAGCTTTGATATGAGGTTTTCTAGCTTTGAGTTGAATTTCCAGCTTTAATAGGAGATGTTCTAGCTTTGATATGGGATTTTCAGATTTGGTATGCAAATTCCAACTTTGAGGTGCAAATTTTCAGTTTTGATATAGCTTTGTTTAGAGCCTTATATATATATATATATAATTTTGCTAGATTTCCTTATGTAGGACATGTACCGTTCACCCTACGATATGGCGGCTTGATTGAACGTGATTTTGCCATGAGCATAGAGTTGGAAATTAGAGGGTTAACTTGAAGAAATTGGGGGACATGTTGCTGGAATTTTTCCTCTTGTTGGTCAAGTGAGCAAGAGTGAGAGTTGAGGTATGGGTGAGTTGGACTTACTTTGCTCAAGTTATTTGTGACCACCTTGATTTTCACATATAGGTTGGATTTTAGCCAAAGCCAAGCGATTTAAAAGGAGGAAGGTAATGGTTGCCTAAACATGTTTTTGAGTTAGAAGTAACTAACTTTAAGCTTGTGATTCTTGTTACTTTTGTCCAGTACACTTGTTAACGGCATGAGTTTTATATGTTGCTTCTTGGTAGGATTCTTGTCTCAAATTACATGTTACACGTTCCCTTGTATAGTTAATCCGTTGTACTAGACTTTTGCCATGAATCTAAGTAAGAAAAGTGAGGATGTTAGAGGAAATTGGCAAGGTCATGTTGGACTTTTTGCTGGAATTTATATAATGATTAGGACCTACTTTTGCTCAAGATACTTGCCAAGACTTTAAACTTCACATGTACGTTGGTTTGAACTAAAACAAAGAGGGACAAGAGGAGGAAAATGAGTTTTCTCCAAAATGTTTCTTACTTGAATTTGCCACCGTTGCACCTGAAAGGTCTTGTCCCATTTTCGTTAAAAATTTGACTATAAGTGATGTCCTTGTGCTCTATATGTTGCTTGAGACATTGATCTATCATGCATGAGATTTTTTTCCTAGATTTGAACAAGAAAACTTTGCACTTTTGACACCTCTATGGGGGTTAAACTTGCAAATTGCTTTATTGGCTAAGTGAAGTTTCGAAACTCATAGTTTTGCATTTATATTGGCCTCAAGTGGTTAGATTCTTGATATATTATATGACCACAAGATTTGAGCATGTCCAAGAGGACGAACCAGGGTTTGAAGTGAAACGATTGTGATCCATTGGCGAGTATTCCTTTTATTTTGTGAATTAAATGCCTTTATTGTGTTGTATTGGCTTGTTTGACTATTGAATGTATTTCAATGATCACTTTACTATTGATAGGTGAGTGTATACTTTACCGCACTCGATCCAAATGAATGTGAATTTTTCAATGGTCAAATGATTGAATATTATTTGTGCATGAATGTAAGCCATGTGTAATTTATCGCATTGGCTAAATTGGACCCTTGCCCGAAGAGGATTCGGTCGGGTAGATTGGTAATCTTGGGCCATTGTTTCGGTATACTTGAGTATTACCATAAAGTCATGTGGAGTGCTGGCCAGTGAATGAAATGCAATGAATGAAATGAATGAATGCAATGACTGAAATGAAATGATCAATCTAGGGGTTTTTGTTGTCAAATGTCGGACGTTATAAGGAAGAGGTGGGCGGAGACTGAATGAATGAATGGCTCCAAGTGAGCTTGTATCCTTTAAATGATTGAATGCTTGCTTCTTGAATGATGAACTAATGCCTTGAGACTGTTTATTGCTTTGCAAAGTATGTGAAATTGTTAAATGTAATATTTCCGTGATTTGAATGGTTAACTGTTGCATTGAGCCTGTTTATTATTTTATCCAAGGTGCTACTGCTTGTGCCAAACTGTGGTGTTTCATATTTTGCTTGGATGCTTGTTTGTGAACCTCACTTGGCGTAAGATTGTCCCATTAGTTTGTTTTCCTTACAAAAGTTGAGGTCCAGAGCGGATAAGTTTGAATTAGAGTGTAATGATCTTCTTGCACATATACTTTTGATAGATAGATTGTATTTTGATATTTGGTGGTGTATCTTACGTTTTACTTTTGGTTTGTAACTAAGCTTGAATTTTGGTTGAATTGAGAACTCTGATGTTAAATTTGGAGACTTGAAAGGTTATTTTGAGAATTTATTGTAGTGAGTCTTGGTTAGAGTTGGGCAAGCGGTCAGCCAAACCCTTGGCTATACCTTAGGGGGAGGTGGGGTCACGACACAACCCACGGTTGAACCAATGATCCGATGACTAGGTCGCCTCTCTGGGTCAAGTTTCGAGTCGAGTTTAATAACTATACAAACTAGAGTGGGTAGGTTGTGCTACGCACCCAGTGCCCAACCTGTTAGAGGGGGTATTAATATGTACTCCTTTCCATCCAATTTTGATTGTCTTGTGTTTCTTTTTAATTCATTTCAAATTATAATTCACCTTTCAATTGAAAAATATTGTTGACTTTTAACTTTTCTTTTCTTTTTTTCAAAAAAATCCCCGTGCATAGGGAAGGGATGCCATCCCTTAATTTTATTAGCTAACGATGGTAAAGATTACAGAGAAGTGGAGCAGTATCACAACACTATGCTAACATTCATGGAACTATCATTGGATAGTACAAAACCATACAAAAGGAGTTGAAAGTCTGTCCAACTACAGTGCAGACCGAACCTTGGGCGGAAGGGCCTTCTCTGACGAAAAAATGACATCTAATCGCAGCTTCAACGATGCTAGAGCATCCACAACCCCATTTGCCTTCCTGAAGGTATGGACCAAAGAGACCCCTAACTCCGCCACTGGCAATCGAATATGCCGAACAATGCTACATAAGGGCCAACGTGAAGAACCTTTGGAAGCAACCATACTAACCATAGTGTTAGAGTCCACCTAAGTCGTAAAGCCTGCGATATTCCTGCCTTGACAAATCCTTAAACCAGCCAACAATGCCATAGCTTTTGCTGTAATAACATCGTAGTCCTCAAACTCTTTGTAAAATACAAAGACCAAATTGCCTTCTGTCGAACAAACTAAACCACCACCAAAAGTGCCCCTCATAGAAACACTTGCATCTGTATTCAACTTGATAGAGTGCACTGGAGGCTTCACCCAAGTAACAACTTGAGGTTGGACTGTTCTCCTCTTAATCTTACCAAACTATGCCCAAACACAGTCTGTGTCTCCTTTAAAATATTCTTTCTTCAGCACTCCTGCTGCACCCAACTGAACAATAGCGTTACAGACTTGGAAAATCATATGCTCGGACAACATAGTCAATCGCTCAAAGCAAGCTTTATTCCGTGACCTCCAACTAAACCACACAACCAGAAGTGGAATAAGAACCCGAATATGGTTCCGTGACACAAAGCAATGAGAGAAAAACCAATTGACAAATCTCACATTAACCCCCCCTGCCCTGAAGTGCAATCCCAAAGAGATTAGCAAAGTTTTGTCACATATTCGATGCTACGGGTCCTACTACAAATAAATGGCTTCCCGTTTTTGCAGCACTTCCACAACAACTATACCTAGAAGCTAACACCAACCCCTTTCACTGAAGGAGATCATCCAACGAAAACCATTTTGGCAACAATCTCCACCCAAAAAAGGAAATTTTAAAGGGATCACCGGACACCATACCAACGAATCAACAGTCGACAAATTCTTTTTCAAATGAATCTGCTCCCAAGCTGAGGATATTGAGAAAACCCCTGTAGATGATGCAGCCTGTATCAACTGGTCCCTATTTGCTGGGAAAATATGCAGCTGCAATATCTTGGACACTATACACTCTGGTAGCAATCGTTTAAGCCGCTATTCATCCCATCCATTAGACTTATATAACTCTCCTACAAAAGATGAGGTTTATTCGCACCTGGCACCAGCCTAGCAAGGGGGACATCAGTACACCACTTATCATTCCAAAGGTTCACAAGCCCCTCGCCCAAGCACCAATGAATGCTCCCTTCGGCGACTTCCCTAATCTCCAACAAGCGACACCATAAAGTTGGCAGCCGATCAATCATAACTAGAAAGGGATGAGCTCCTTTTACATACTTACTGTGCATAAACTTCGCCCAAACAGACTCATTTTCCCTCAACTTCCACCAAAGTTTGCAGGAAAATGCCTTTGCCATTGTGTCAAATGAGCAGACACCCAACCCTCTTTCTTCTACTGGAAAGCAAGCTTTCTCCCATGATGCCTTGTGAACCCTCTTAGCCTCAATAGAATTATCCCAAAGAAATGTGTTACAAAGCCTTCCCAATGCTGAATGAGAGTTAACCAAAATGTTGAAGAAACATTGAGTGATGACAAGAATATGTCTATAATAAAGTTTTCAATGGTTCCACAACATTTTGAAGAACAAAGACTTCTAGATCACAAAAGATATAAAAGGACAATTAAGGACATTTTCTCATGAAGAACTTGCAATTAGAAACATGTGACATAATAAAATAAATCAACTTACAATCATAAATAAGAAGAAAAGAAGTGGTGTCTGCTGAGAAATAGATCCAGTCCAATAAGCAGCAATTGCTATGGTAAGAAGACAAGCTTGAAAAATCAGTCCAGCAGCTCCAGCCTGGTTAAAGGTCATGAGACTTAGGCCTAGAATTTGAAGAATATATTTAGAATGAATAAAAGCATTGCATCTCTTAAAAAAGAAACCTTCAAAATGCCCAATCGCTTGACCAGGCTTGCTGAAACAAAAGTTGCTGCTACCCCCATAAAAGCACATAACCCACTGAAGCCTCCAATAATAGATGGATTTAAACCTGAGACAATTTCAAGAACACCCAGATCTTAATTTGCACAAAACCAGCCTAGAGGTTGAACAAGAAAAGGACACAGCATTGTGATAGAGACACAAAAAGCTACTCATATGTGATTTTTTAAGCTATCCTCTAGCTGCGCCCCACAAGCCATGACAACTCCAAGATTGAAGTCCAAAAAATACCTTGCTGAGTTAAGAATGCTGTCATTAATTCACTGGGAGCAAGAACACCATTGAAGCAGAGTAGCACATATGCTAGGCTAGCTGGAAGAACAGGTTGCTTCAAGTATTCAACCAATCCATGCTTGATAGCTTGCAAACTCTTGTACACTGATAACAGGAAAGATTAGATTCAGCGCACCTTAGCAAGACTTGGTACACAAATAACAGGTCCCTACTCTCCAAACAGTGGATAACAATATTGTTCACCTATATTCTCATCATCTGTCAAAGATTCAATACTAGAATTTCGGCCACAACTTGGAGGTTTAGGGCGTTCAAGAACACCAGCAGATAGCTTGTTGGTTAACCATGTGAGGAACACCTAAATTGGACAGGAAAAATATCAATAGAATGGCACAAGGCACAGCAGAGAGCATACATAATAGAGCCAAGTAAATTGCTACCGTAATCGGCAGAGCAGATATAATCAAACCAGCAGCAAGCTTTAAGCAGGCAACCAGAGGATATTTAGACAGAAGAATACCAAATACTGAAGCTCCTGCAATCTGCAAAAATGTAAGACCGAATAGTTTATCAGACACCTGTTCTCTTAAACATTCAAATCATCACTAACTAAATCAACTGCTGATCCAAATAATATGATTTAGGGGGCACTCATTCAACTCGAGGACTAGTATATCTTTTCTTAGATGTAGCAGAAATTAATGCTAAATTGAGAGTTATATGCAAAGAATATTACCAGAACCCCAAAAAAGAAGCAGCAAAGAAGAGTAATGACTAGATCAAAGGAAAGGGTAAAAGAAGGCTTTCCAGAACGAACTGAGAATGTATTACAACAATCACCTCGCAAAGGAGATCAATTCGGCTAATGATAGCATTAGCTTGCGCAAGAGCAATTGGCCGATTAGTTCCTGCTAACTAAAAAAATAAAAATGCTAATCAATACACCACTCAAACACTTTACTGGAGTTGAACAGGTGCATTCACCATGCAAGAAGACACCAAGAGGGAGTTGAATTAGCAGTACCAGAACAACCCAGTCACGCTCCATTGCAACTCCCAAGGCCAATCCAGATAATCTCTCTGCTGCCCCAGCCGTGACAAGTATAACAAACCAAGGCCGGAGAAGAATAGATGATGTTGATGTGGGACAAATAGTGTGAGCAAAAATAATCATTCCTATAGACAACAACTGAGCAGCTGCCTGACAGAAACGAAGTATTAGGAAAGGGAAGATCAGAAAAGGTTTTTCATCCCAACTTATTACGGAAAGTAAACAAAAAGTACCTGAGCAATTGTCAAATAGTTATATGCAGGTATTCTGGGAAAATGATCCATGAGCTTTCCAACTAACGGACCTCCAACAATCACTGCAAGCTGTTGAACATGGAACATGTAAAAAATGATGTACCCTTTTCTTTTATATAGTTTTGCTCTTTTCTCTCATTGTTTTCTTACTGTAAACACAGATTATAAATACCTTACTGAAAAAACCAATCACAGCAACAGGAAGAAGACTTGGATGGAGCAAAGCAATGGAAGCAGGCCAGGCAAAACTCCAGAGCTGTTCCACCACATTCCCAGCCAAGCAATTAGCATACAGAGCTGGTATGATTTCACAGTCAGTCACAAGCTCAACTGATGTACCAATATAGGTAATTTAATGAAAGTAAGCATTTTAATTGAACATATCTTTCCATCTTACCACCTAGACAATGCACATAAATGAGCATAAAAAATTTAAAATCTAATTAGTTTTCCATCAGAGAGCATCCTGAAATAAAATGAGATTTTTCCAGCAAAAGCATAGTCCGTTCTCTGATTTTGATTTTCTTCACTTAAAAGTAGAGCAAAGTTTCTGCATTCCCAGAAAGTTGACTTGCTTATTTTAAGCTTATAGTGCCATCAGTCATTAGCACGAACCCAGCCTAGAATTCTCAATCATAACTTATAACGAACTAACCATACAATCCTGCGGGATGAGCTGGAGTTGCAGCTATGATATTCTGCTCTTCCTCTGACAAAACCTATGAAGTGAAAAAGAGGAGGCAAGTTAAGCACACAAAACACCAAAAAGAAAAAGAGCTTGAAGCAACAATTTGCATGGTAAGAGGATGCTTGACGAGATCACAATATAAAGAAATCTTTAAATGGAACACATACAGGCAATGCTGTCAAAAGCGTGTCTACAAAAGTGCCCTCAGCCAATAAATTGAGTGCTTCAGTCTCCAAGACATCAGATTTGAGATGGACAATTTGAACAGAACAGTTTGACTCAGAAGCTGTGAGATCTTCTGAAATTTCTTCCTCAGCGGCAAGCTGATTAAAAACATCAGTTTCTGTTGCTGAACACTTTGGATGAAAATGCTCAAGCCTGCAGTAAATCAATATATAGCACATGGTCAACAATGATTCATCCCGGGTTATGAATTCAATTAGCTTGAAATTACAATTCCCAGGTTAAATATGAGCATTCAAGTAACTGAGGCCATTTTGTGGCAATCTCCTGTGCAATCAGTGCTTTGCAAACATTCACCCCAAGGTGAAGAATCAAGTTATTCATTTCACAAATGTACTGATTTACCTTAAGAATGGACCAGTCACTAATTTATTATCTGCAACCTATTTCAGACAAAAAAATTTGAGAAGAAATCTTCCTCGTCCATGAAATCCATTGGAAGACCTATCATAATCTTACTTCTGAAAATGCTGAAAGACAGAACAAGTGTACGAAAAACCAGAGGAGGTTCTGACTTGAAGGTGAACTAGAACTACTGCTGCCTAGTCCCTTATGCTATCGTCCAGCATGCCTGAGACATGCCTCACTATATTGTGAACCAAAAGCTTAGTACAAAATGCAATGCACAAGGCTTCCCCCAATAAAGTCCTAAAACCCAAAACCCCAAGTTCGTTTAAAAGGTGTCTGGGCAATGAAGTAAAATCCTGTTTGAATCCCTTATATTTGAACTCTTTGGACTCAAATCTCAAGGTTATTATACAAACTGCCATTAACCATTTTTTTTGTTAGAGATTAAGCCTTAAACGTAGCATCAGCCATGGCATAATTTTGAAGCTTTCCTTTACATAGAAAAGCAATTCTTTTGGGACTCATTACACTCCCAAGTCCCAATCATCTACTCATAACTTGTGCAAAAGTCATTCTTTCCCCTCCTACCAACTCTTGACTATGCACTGATTTATTAGCATCTGAAATTTGGTACCTTTTCGCTTAAAACAGAAAAAAAAAAAGAACCTTTCACATATTTCGTCTACCATTTGCACCAAAATGTTTCCAGAATTAACCAATTATAAACACAAAAAGAGAATAGTATTACAAAATCTAAGATAAACCCAGAAAAATACACACCTAGACGGGATTAATCTGGGGCAGTTCAACCATCGACGAGAAGAGAAGCCAGGGCGTATTCTAAGACAAGACGACTTCGGATGAGGAGCTTGGCGAATACTGAAGCTGAAAGTCGAACATGAAAAATGAGGCTGAGGATTGGCAATGACAACCACACCCATGATTGTTCCACTCTTTCTTGATTCCTGAAGATAGTCTGAGTCTCCAAGAACACTGCCTTGAAGCACCTCTGCTTTTGCTCTTGATGACTACTCATGCAGCCTTCTCAGCAGCTGAATGTTTTAGTATTATCAAGGCTGCAAACAATAATCTTTTCTCGAGGATTACAATGTTGTTCGCCTTTTTTTATTTTTTATTGTTTAGGGGAATGTTCTGTGTTTAGGGTTTTTGAGAGTTCTAAGATTTCAAGAATCTGGAGGGGTAAAAAATTTTGAGGGCTGGCATTTCTGATTCCTCCTTATCCTGCAAAAGGGGAAAATTTTTGATAGGAAGACACGAAGGTAATGGACGGACAATTCTAAAGTCCAACAACTGGATTGTCTAAAGGCCGTTAATTTACTGTTGACGTGTGTACATATCGGTCTCCAGATTTCTGTCCGGCCAAGCTATTTTCCTTTTTAATTTTCAGTTGTACTTACTTCTATTTCCTTCATTTTTGTTCGATGCTTTGATCAGGCACAAAACTTGATTTCCAAAACTGTTTGCTATTTTGTAGTCAATTTTGA
Source organism: Coffea eugenioides (assembly GCF_003713205.1). NCBI lineage: Eukaryota > Viridiplantae > Streptophyta > Magnoliopsida > Gentianales > Rubiaceae > Coffea > Coffea eugenioides. Next base: position 75,106,105 of record NC_040036.1, read on the forward strand.
ACTCCTATCAAAATTTTTTTTATATTTTTAGTAAACACATTTTTCAATCTTTTTTTTATCTTACATATATCGAATTGTTATAATGTACTTTTTTTTATAAAGACTCTAAAAAATAGCAATCAAAACAGAGTGAAAAATAGATAGAAACACATTTTACTAACGTAATTGCACTATCGTCGTACTCTATAGTGCTACTAGTTACTTGATTCTATTGATGTAAGACCTTAGTAATATTTTGAGCAAATTGCGCGAAATGTCACTAAACTATTGCGAGGTGCCAGTTTTGGTCATTAAACTTTTTTAATTAGCAAAAAATGTCACTGAACTAGTAAATTTGTATCATTTTGATCACTCCGTGATCTTATGCCGTTAGGAGAGATGGAAAGTAACTTTTTGAGGGGCAATTTTGTCTGCACAGTTTTTGTGGGAAAAATTACGTCTGCTAAATGAAGGGACAACAGTTCCATCTCTTAAAATCAAGAACAAAGATGTGCTGCAAATAGAGCCACAACTAGAAAATGTTTGATAAATTTGAGGCTTCTACTCCCGGCCAGGGCGATGGAACTCTTCCAGTAATGTTGGGTTCATTCGAACAAGTTCCAAGATTGAAAAGACCAATGAATCACAGACTATACCAAGGCAGAGAATGTTCTCAACATTGTTGGAATGATATGAGAAGACCAATGAATTCACTTCTCTCATAAGACATCTCTTCCCATTCACCCGTCAAGTGATGCTCCCAGCGCTACTGCAAATATCTCATTCTGGATTCCGAAAAGAGTTGCACCATGGAATCCCACATCCCTTTGTAAAAATCTATGATTGGTTGCCTAAAATTCTCTAGCCTTTCTCGATCTGCTACAGTGGAAGGCAATCCATCCTTAAGAAGAAGAGAATAAAAACCCTGTCAACCTTGATGAACAGAATCGTCAAGACATCGGGTCTGTTGCCTAAAATTCTTCAAAAAATCTCCAAAAATGGAGGCTGCTGCAATTGAGTCGAAGCTGGACATTGCCTGATCTAATTCAGAAGAAGAGTAAAGCCTCCCCTTATTTCCATGAACAAAATCTACAAGTCCTTTAAAAGAATTCTCCAATTTCCTTGCAGCCAGAAATTTTTTTTCACTACTTCTAATTCCCCCTTCAACTTGTCGAAATGATCCTACTCCGTGAAGACATTACCCTCAAAAGCTTCAACCCTTCATTTACCAGACGAAAGTTTTCCTACAAAAGCTGTGTAGACGAAATTGTCCCTCAAAAAGTTACTTTCCGCCTCTCCTAATGGCATAAGATCACGGAGTGATCAAAACGGTACAGATTTTACTAGTTCAGTACATTTTCGGCTATGAAAAAATTTTAGTGACCAAAACCGGCACCTCGCAATAGTTTAGTGACATTTCGCACTCTCATATTTTTCTTTGGAAGACCTAAATGAACATTTGAAATCTATATTAAAAAAAAGCTCAAAACAAATAAGAAAAAGTATAGATTGCTAATGTTCGATTGGGAGCATTTTTAAGAAAAAAATCATATCATCATAATCAAGTAAATAATCATACTATTGATATATATATATATATATATATACGGTGAAATTTTCCATTAATGGAGTACCTTTTTCTTTCCATTTAAACCTAGAACACAATAAGTATAATAATAGGAGATTTTTTAATCCACAAAAGGGTATTTTTTAAAAAGTGCCTAACCACTGAAAATGTATGTGAAATTTGCACAAATAAAAAGTCATTCGATTCTACCTACTAAGTAGAATGTGGTGCCCCTCACGTTACGTAGAATGCAGTGGCCAGTGGCGGAGCTATGAATTAACTTTGGGGGGGGGGAGTCTATAGCAATGAAAGTAAAATATATTTACAAAAAAAATAATGTGAACATATATACCACAAGATTAGAAACAACCTTATATAGAATGAAAATTACTTATACGCTTCACATATATAAAAATATCATCATATTTACAAATCTATTTGACTGTGTGAGACATATGAAATTGTGCACGACGACTTTTAATTTTATCAAAGTCATCAATGATTGAATTTATATCAAAAGTTCTAGCAATTTCTTTCTCAATATACATTATCATAGAGTTAGCAAGAAAGTCTTCCTCCATCCTAGAACGCAAACAAGTCTTGATGATTTTCATAGCAGAAAATGCACGCTCTGTTGTAGTTGTTGAAACAGGAAGAGTCAAAATAAGACGAATCAATCTATCAATAAGAGTATAGCACATTGACTTTCTTGTCTTTGCTAACACTTGGCACAACTCCTAAAGTGATGACAAATTTTGAAGCTGAGAATTATAGGAAAACTCAATTTGGAAAAGTTCTAATTGAGTTCTTAAGTGTAACTTCTCTTGATCTGTGAAGTCACCTGAATAAAACTTATTTGCAAGTTGACAAATTTGTTCAATATTGAAAGCCTGAAAATTATCTTTGGGGTGCAATGCTGAACTAAGAATAAGCAACTCTATTACATCTTTCTTAAACCTATTCTTCATTTCAAGTATTTGAGAATCAACCGTTGCCAAAATACATCAATCCTGTAGTGATGCTCCATGGTAATTGGATCATTTTGTTTTTGAATTCTTCCTCGACCTGTTTTATAAATGACATTCATATCAAGCATCTCTATATTTCGTGCATCACAAAATGTCTTTACATTGGTGAACAATTCATTCCATCCATTATCTCTATAACTTTGAAGTCGATCCTTTGTTACTGAAACCAATTTAAAGACATTCAAAATATCTTGAGATTTGCATTGTAAAGCTTGAGAAAGTACTTGTGCAAATCCTAAAATGTCCCTCGTCATATGCATAACAAGAACAAAATCAAAGGATGTCATGAAGTCGTAAACTCTGTTAGTTTCACTTCTTTGAGTTGATGTATTTCCATAATTGATAACATCAATTAGGACAGAGCAAATGTCTTCATATTCTGTGAATAAGTTACAGATAGAACTAAAATGAGACCCCCATCTTGTAGTCCCTGGCCGTTTTAAGGTACCAATCTGATTCTGACCCCTACCAGTCTCAAGTTCATCAATAGCAATCAATTCAGCAATTATAGCAGCTCTCAGTTGGTCCTCACGTTTGCAAGAAGATGAAATTAAATTTATAAGAAGAGATAAGTATGTAAAGAATTGTTCCACAGGAATTACCTCTTGAGATGTTGCTACCAATGTTAATTGCAGTTGATGAGCAAAACAGTGAATATAATATGCATAGTGGCATTCCTGAATAAATAATGCTTGCAGTCCATTCCATTCTCCACGCATGTTACTAGCTCCATCATATCCTTGGCCACGAATGTTTGCACACTAAGATTATGGCGAGAAAGGACATCACATATCTCCTTCTTCAAAGTCAAGGAATTGGTTTCGTGCACATGAACAATGTCAAAAAATCTCTCTCGAATATAGCCTTGCTTGTCCACAAATCTAAGAACAATAGCCATTTGCTCTCTTTTTGATCTATCTTGAGCCTCATCAACAAGTATAGAAAATTTTGAATCACTAATCTCCTCTCGAATATACTTTTGTATCTTGCTCGACCAAATGGACAACATCTCTTTTTGGATCGTAGGAGAAGTACAAGATCCATTTCGAGGAGCATTATCAAGGACCATAGTAGCCACTTTTTCATTATAAGAAGACACATGCTTGATCAACTTAATAAAATTATCTCGATTGTTAGAATCTAAACTTTCATCATGACCCCTAAAAGCCACCGCTTGAAATGTACACCATTTTGCAGCATCTATGGAAACTTGAAGTTGCAACCGATTTTTTGCAACCTGCTCAGAATTTTGCTTCTCAATAATTTTATCAAGATGTTGCAATGAGTTTCCCAAATCATGATAGCATTGCATTGCCACTTTGTGTGATGAGTTATGATCTTTTCCAATGTGATTTAAAAAAGCACAATTTTTTCATCATTTACCTTCTTCCATGATCTAAATCCACTAGTTGTGAAGGCCATTGATCCAAAACGGTTTGTTGGCTTGGAAAAAAGTGAGCAAGGAAGACAAAAGACAGCATTCTTTGTTGGAAAAAATTCCAACCAATCTGGAAACAATTTATACCAAGAGAAAAGGAAACGTCGGCCCTTCTTGTCAACAACCATTGATTCAATCGGAAGCTCAGGTTGGTATGGCCCAAACTTAATATATGCTCTTCGTACCTCATCCCTTTGATGCTCTAGATATTCCCAAATGGATTTTCACTTTGCAGGATCACGTTCTATGGATGAAATATCAAACTCTAATGATTCAGCTCTACAAAATTTCTTTGTTTGATGCTTAGGAGAAGAATCACGAAGAGGGCAAGAAGTTTCACCGCTTCCACTTGGTTCTAGACGTATTTTCTTGAAAAAAGAATCAATTGTCCTGTTAGCCATTACCACTATATTTGCAACAAAACAATAACCTGTAATCGAAATAAAATTGATTGAGAAATACTGGTTATAGCCTATAGAGATGGGAATTTGACCAATGCAAAAGACTGGTTTCCCTAATTCCCTTACAAATTTCGGCCATTCAGCTTGACTGAAAAGCCCGGCCATCACCCAAGGAAGCCAATAGGATCCTCAAAATAAAATTAGTATGAAAATTAGAAAAGAAAACCAGTCTCAGAATCAACTAAAATAAATGCTTATCACCCGAATTCAGAAGGCCAAGTACGAAAAACAATACAAGTCCCTCTCGAGCAATTCATCAAACAACTGGCGGACGAACTTTTTACACCCACATTTCACTAAATAAATGCAATGTCAAACTAACCTAGTAAATGGTAATAGATTGAAATTTCAGAGCTTTTGGTATATCCAGTTTCAAAGCCGCGCGTTTCAACTTTTGCAGAAAAATTCGTGTGAGAACTGAGGAGTTACAATTCTCTACCATAGAGTATTAGCTTGTATTTTGAAATGAAAAAAAAAAAAAAACTGCAGATCGAAGAGGGGATTGAAGTTGGGAGTTGAGAGTTGAGGCTTTTCTGTAAGAAAAAAATAAGAGGTGAATTGGTGAAAAACGGCAATTGTGAAGTTCAGAAAATAATAGGTAAGTTATTTGGACCAAGTCTGTTATTCTCCATTAAGAAAATAGTGGTAATTCTCTGTTATTTGGACCAAGTCCAAATAACTTTCAAACATTATTGTTTGGGCCCTTGGGGGGCAAAGTGATTTTTTTGATCAATTTTTGGGGGGACAAAACATAATAATAATAAAAATTTTACTTAGAAATTTTTTTTTAACAATTGGAGGGGGGCAACCCCCCTTCCCTCCGCCCCTGGCAGTGGCCTTAGTTGGTAAGAACCTCATAAAAGGTTGTGTTTAGATCTCACGATCGATGCTCTGATTTCGTGGATTATGACACTCTTCATGTTATATAGAATGAATCACTGTCGTTAGTTGGTGAGAACCTCTTTTTCCTAAAATGTTGTGTTCGGATCTCACTAATGCTGCTTTCACTTGTGACAGTAATTTGAATCGAAATCACATAAATATTTTTCTTAAAAAAAAAAAGGTAGAAAAGGAATGTAGCGCCCTTCTCACTACTAAGACCAGAAGCAGCGACAAGAATCACGGCTAGCACTTTAACAGCCATGACTACAACCATTTCAAAGAAACTGCATAAAATCATCCTATATCCCCAGTCATATCAACCCCCTACCAAAGGAACATGAACAAGGATCACACGCTATGCAAGGAATATAAAGATATAAAAATGAACTCATTACAAGAAAAGAAAAAAAAAATCAATGATCCTATTGTAAATGCAGAATGTTGCACCCATAACATAGCAGATGGAGGGGTCACGGGTCTGGTTATGATCAAATTGGAACCTATTTTCATTAATTTTGCAACAAAATTCTCCTATTTAACATGGAAGTTATTGCAAACAGTAGAAGTCTATTGGTAAGTTATGCTTTAATGGCGATGCATTAGCCAGTGATAAATTATACCCCTTCGAAGCTGAATAAAGAAAATACTTTTCCAACTGTATAATCCAAAAACAAAGAAATGGCCAAGAACTCCGACGTAGGAAAAGAATTTTTCCACATTCTACCTGGCATGTTTTTCATGCATGAACCATTAAGTGGTGTCCACTTTCTCCAAGAATGTGCTTATACATTAGTTTTCTATCACGCAATTCCTAGACAAATTCATCGAAAGAAACAATACGCTGAGATTCCACAGTAATGTGTTGTAAACCTTGGAAACCAAAATCCCACAAAGAATTGGCCTCCATTCCACTACCAACGGTGGATATCTTGTCTACTGGGGACCAATGTCTGATGCATGCACGCCACCTGTTCGAGCATTTGCTGACAAAGAATTAAATTATGAACAGTTTGTGGTATTCTGGTGCCCACTTTCAGTACGATGGTGGTTTTAATTTCCCAAGGTTGAAGCAGCCATCCACCCAACCGAACAGGAAATGCGCTTTCAGCCCACAATTGATTAGGGGGTTGCGAGAAAATGGGTAGAAATAAGAGGAATGCTTATGCAAGGATGAAGAAAATCAAGGAATGTGATGAGCATAATCAGAATCAGGATCACTCAGCTCAACGTTCTGATGATAAAAATGCTTGTGAGGAAGGGGTTTCGGAGAAGGCCATCACTGATCAGCAGAGTTTGGAAGAAAAGTCTGCTATTGATAATTTCTATGAAAAGCTTATCAAGTTGAATGAGTCCTCAGGGCTCAGTTTAGTGTAAGTCTCTTATGTTCCAATCTTTTAGTTTAACACTCTGTAGAAATGAGTGTGTCCATGCATGCACGCCTCAGCATGTATAAAGACTATAGAGCAACTTGCTAAGTTCCTGAATTGTGGTTTTAAACTTAAAGATGTTTTTTGTTCTAAGTTTTCCTTTGGATTATTAAAATGCTGAAAAAACACATAACTAGATGTTCTCTGTTCTCCAGAATAAAATGATCTCACCCACTACAATGTATGTTAATTCATGTAATGAGTAATGATCTCTTATTTTTATCGAAATATACTTATGTTTGAGCTCTGTTTTCTTAGAATTAGAAGGTCTAACTCTAACAATATGTGTTGAAAAATAATTATAACTTTCTTATTGTACTTTGTACCTTTTTTCGTCAAGGAGAGGAAAAGCGATTTTGATCTTTAGCTTTTGAGTCTTACCAGAGACAATCTAGTTGAAAGAGAAGAATGAGATTTATAAATTCCAGAATGGAAACCGTCGACTTTGTTACAGATTTTCATTTGCAAAACATCAATGACTATGTTTAGTAATGAGGGCTCTGCCTGTTATGTTTAGTTAGTTCGGGAAGTTTGCTGTGATTCAAGTCATTGTAAAGCAATGCTCTACACTGGAAGAGAGAGAGCTCATGTTGTGATAAATGACAAAATGAGTCCTAACTAGATTATTTAAATTTCATTGGTTGTTAGAATGATCCTTTCTCGAGCTACTTCGATGTGCATACTTGGTTAGGGTTACGTTGGTTTGACTCATTTTTCTTACCGAAAGTAATTTGATTGAATAAAAATGGCAGCTTTAACTTCCGGGAAGCAAAAATGGACTTGCATCTTGTTTTCAAGGAAGTGACCGAGAGAGGGGGATCTTATCAGGTATATCATGGCTTTTCAATTTGAAGTAACTTATGACTTATTCTTTCCATAGCGCTATCAAAGTCATCACTATCTTTTTAATTCTCGATGGGCACATCTATCCTTCACTCTTTCTCCAATTCAATCATTTTTCACTTTAACAAACAGTTTTGCGCACACTCGTAGTTTGTAGTACATGTGGGAGTCAATCGGTATACTTTTATAGCTGAATTTGAAAATAAAAGTCGATTCCTTTTCTGAAAGAAACTCGAGAGACAAAAGAAACTTTGGTTAATTTTTCAACTAGAGGACTTCAGACATTCTTATTCACAGGCGATTTTTCAACTAGGTTTTCTGTTTGTATAAAGCAATGGATGCTAATTGTGCATTTATGGCTTAGGGCTGAGTTGTTTCTCCATAACATCTCCCTGATATTTTTGGGTTTTTGCTGACAGTTCAATATATAGTTAGCTTTACTTTTGTGAAGGGGATCAAACTTATTAAAAGGATTTTAAAGTTGAACACGTGTCAGAATCATTTTAGTCCCTGATGTTTATATTACCAGGCTGTCTGTGTACCATGGTAGTGTTTGGCCATGATTTTGTTTATCTAGGGTTACCTTTATTAATTAAATAAACAATGTGATTCGAATAATGAGCCTTAGAAAAAGATGGAGACTACGAAAAATATAATTTGACAAGAACAAGTAATTCCTCCTACAAGATAAATATGTCAGAAAGCCCCTTGCTGTATATAAACTGAAATTCCATCCCTATATTTTGTTGATTAGGCAATTGTTCCATCTCTGGAATTATATAAGCTTTCAAATAAATTTCAGGTTTCAAAAGATGGGAAATGGAATGAAGTTGCATCCGCATTGAGTGTCAAAAATCATGCCCCCATCTTACCAAGTCAAATTCAAAAGGTTTATGAAAATCTCCTTTGCCAATATGAGCAAATACACTACTACAGGACTCCTGCAAAAGTGTCAAAACTGACAGGTAAACAAGCTACTAAAATTGCTTTATTCGTTTAGTTTAGAGCCCTTCCGTCATTATGAGTTTGATTGAGAAATTTGTATATATGGTTTCAACCATGCAGCTGTATGTTTTTCCTATTTATTTAGCTTTGGAGATAAAAGAATACTGTCTCCTTATTTTTCTGAGCAGCATAGGCATAATTTGCAGGTGGTGATAGTTATGATTCCTTGCTCGGGAAGCGAAAATCCTGTGAATGCTGCTCTCAAGATTATGAAGCAGGAAAAAGGAAATGCATTCTTGATATTTATCAAGGATCATCAGGTTCATAACTTTATCTTTCCTTAAAAGTTGAAATCATGCATAGATTAAATATACATGAAACCTTTTGGAAATGTTCTGGAGGTGCCAGAAGGGTAAAAGTATCAAGTCAATGTAGTGCTATACAGTCTGAGCTAGCAGGGGTTGGAATTTTTTTTTTTTTAACATTTCTTCATAGAGGTTTAATCTATTTTGATTGATGAGTCACTTAAGGGCTACTCAGATTTCATACATTCATGTTGCTACGAGTACTTATCAGTAACTCATTAGTGTGTCAGTGCATTCGATCCTTGAGTTGTGCCACAATGACTTGGATTTTGAATTAAATGCACAGTACAACAAGCCCTTGGATCCTTGTTGGATTGTGCCACAAGCATTTGAACTTTGAATTAATGCTTTGGTCTTATAACTTGGATTTTGGATTTCTTCAATTCGTGCTGATTATTTTAAGATGCTGTTATTCTCAGCTCTGAGAAATCAGCATGAAAACTTTGATCTATTACATGGTGCACTAAAACTGGAAGATTTTGTTAGTGACTTGAATGTACCTATCCTTTTTGTGGTAATCAATCTTGAAGTTCGAGCAGGGCCTGGAACACCAGAGCAGAAAACCACCTTCCAGACATCTTTGGATGAGGAAACAGTGATGAGACATATTTGTGCTCCACAAAAAGCAAGAAATTCATATCAGCTGTTTCTTAAGATGGAATGTCAGAGATTAAGGAAGATACACGGGGAAGCCTCTGGTAGCCGTAGCATAAGAGATAGGGCAATTGACGCATGGAAGCACCTTTCCGAAGATGATCGGCTGGTATAGTTCCTTCGATCTTTTCATCATTTTTTGTCGTAGCAGTAAGCTGTACAGATTGAAATATGTTGATATGATATGTCTTCTGCTGCATGCTGAAACCACAACTTCTTTAATTTAGCTGTTATTAGGGAAAACAGTACCGTTTGAGGCTAGAACCTTAACACCAATACTAAATGTGCCCTATCATTAGCTTTAACGTTGTTCATGTGTGTTTGATATTTCCTGCAATTTTCCTAGGCCTATTTTTGCTTCTGTAGCTGCCGTTTTTTGATTGCTGAAGTATTCATTGCACCTCTGCAATGACAAGTTATACAATTAATATCAGAATATTTGGACCTCTTACAAATTGAATGATGCTTACTTCTGATGATTTGTGCTCTTTCATTTTGCAGCCATATATTGAAGCAAGTAGGAAGGACAGAGAAAGATTTTACAGGGAGATGGCAGTTTACATGCAATATATTGACAAAAAGGTTCTGAAATCCGAGAATACGCTCAAGGATTCAGCTTCAGCCCTAATCAACTTTGGCCAGTCTTCACTAATAAATGATGATTATTATGTGACTTTGGAGGCTGATGCTGAAAACTTTTGTCTTCCCGATGAGTCATTGGTTGAATCAACCATTCAAATGTTGAAGACTCGACGACCCAGTGACCCCATGTTTCAGATGACTTGGGACGGGTTCCGTAGCCCTCCAGATACACCCAGTTGAAAGGCTCACAGGAACCCATAAAGGGCAGTTGCTTGGTAATTTTGGCACGGAAGGTGCATGGGTTAGGTTTCGTTATAGGTGTCTTCAACTCTCATTGTGGATATAAGAGAGTGGTCTATGCGCTTGGGTCCGTGTTCTTAATATGACATATCAGTGGTTTATGTTATCCTCAACTTGTTTGTAACCTAGTATTGGTGCCTTGACTCCCCATTTTTGTCTGCAAAGTATGGTATCTGTCTATATGCATAGACTGTACAGCACCGTACATGTATAACTGGGGAGTGACTGAGTGCCATTTCGGTGCTGTAGTGTTCTGTAGTTTGTACATATACTGCTAGCTGTGGCCTTCCACTTGATGTATAGTAAGCACAATCTTTTCTAAATTTATCTTGCAGCCATTTTTGTGAAAAATCTGCTTGCATTCCTCAAACTGGATCATCTCTGTTGAGCTTGAAAATCTTGATAGTTGATATCAAACTATACTAGTTGAATATGGCAATGTAGAAATCAATTACTCCTCGAGTCGTAGTAGTTGGTCATTAAGAGAGTTTTAAGGTTCTACTTGAATTTTCTAGAAAAATTTTGCCAGCGGGTGCATAGGCACTCGTTTGGACCGGTGGTTCAATCCCCTTAAGTTCTCCTTTGACTCCTTTGGATTCTACTTAGTATAGAGTAGGAGTAGGTTTAGATTACTCACCATTCACCGCGTGTCTGCTTACCACTAGGGATTACCAATTTTATCCTTTGGGAGTTCCGGTTTTACACTTTTAGGTACTTGTCCAACTATTCTCTTTGGCTTTTGGCTTTGGATGCTATTTTGTGCCAGTCTGCTAGATAAATACATAAATACCCCTTTCGGCACTCAAGAAGTAGTAGCCATCAAACAAAATGAATTATTAACACATATGTACTAAATGCGTAGAGGTGTGCCAAGAGAGCTGCTTTTTTTGTGATGTGGCAAAATATTATTGGACGATTTATGGTCGTCCTTGTACGTGAGGATTGCCCCTGTTTGTGCAAACAAAAATTCCGAATGGAAATGTTATTACTCTATTTTTCAAATGAATGCTGCATGCCTTCACTTTCCTTGCACCCGATTGGACCCTTTAGCAGCATTTCTGTTTCGGCTTTTCCCAATGTGTTGGGACTTGATTGTCATCATTGTAATAACTGAGCTTACATATGTACTAAATGCGTAGAGGTGTGCCAAGAGAGCTGCTTTTTTTGTGATGTGGCAAAATATTATTGGACGATTTATGGTCGTCCTTGTACGTAAGGATTGCCCCTGTTTGTGCAAACAAAAATTCCGAATGGAAATGTTATTACTCTATTTTTCAAATGAATGCTGCATGCCTTCACTTTCCTTGCACCTGATTGGACCCTTTAGCAGCATTTCTGTTTCGGCTTTTTCCAATGTGTTGGGACTTGATTGTCATCATTGTAATAACTAAGCTTAGTTGACTATAAGGATAGTTATATTACAATTTTGCCCTTCCATTATAATTTTCTTACCGGCCATAACAAGTTCATTTTGTTCTTACCGTTTCCTTCTTCTTCTTCATGTTCATGTCAGGAGGTCAATTCCTATTTACCTTTGGGTTGTATTTGTAAAAAACCATAACTCTAATCACTGTTGACGGCTATTGGAAGGAGGATTGTAGCAATTTCTTTATTCTGTCCAACCTACCGCTGTTTCTTTGCTCTGTCCAACCCACCGCTGCAGGTAGAGCTATGCATTGTTGCCGGCATTTTCTTCTTGTGCTAATGGTTAGTGATGTCTTTAATTTTTGCATTTCTTTTTTGTATCATTGTTTATAGCACAACATCCTATCTTCTCTTTTACATGATTGTCTTTGGCAGTTGCTTTGTTTGATTCTCATTTTCTTTTTTATTGCTCTGTTCCTTTGAAGCTGCTTCTTCGTTTTGTTCTCTTTCATAAAGATTGGTCAGATGAGCTAGCTGCCAACCGGCATTTTATCCATCAGAATAGACAGAACAAGGTGAACATTTTTTTGCCCTTGGTATTTCTTTCTTGTGCAATTTTGCAGATTTGATAGGAACCTGAGCCACCTAGGTTCTTTTTTTCCCTCGGTTTATTCAAATAATGATGATTGATAGTTCAAAGATGGAGTATATGGATTTAAACATATGGTCTTTGGATTATTCGGTTTTAGAAACTGATTTGGAAATCCCTTCTTTTACCTGAATTTTTCATTACAAAGTACAACTTTGGAGCTAATAGAACCAGGAAAAAAGATGGAATAGCGTAAGAAAAGAACTTGAGGAGGGGGAGGGTATTGCAATATCGCAAGCTATATCTTTTGCTAGACCATATAGAGAACCCAAATGATGGTCCTGACCATAGTTATTAAACCCGGCCCGGCCCGGCGGTCGAACCGTTCGAACCGGTGACCCTGTCATGAAACCGGGCCGGGTTACTAGTTAGATCGGAATTGCAAAGAACCCGTCTAGACTCGTTCGACTCGGACGGTTGAACCATGGAACCGCTAGAACCGGCGGTTATTGATAAATCCGGTGGGTTTTGGCAATTTTTTTGAAGTTACCATTTTACCCAATTCTTTTATTTTGACCATTCACAGTACATGGGCATTATCATCTTTTCGCTACATTTTTAGCCAATTAGAAGAGAAAATCAGAAAAATTGAAGAGGGATTCGGGCATTTGGGCATTCGGCCGTCATTGGGGATTTAGGCATTTAGGGATTCTTTTCTTCTTTGTTTCTCTTGAGAAGTGAGAACGAATTGAGATTTGAGAACTTCTTGAGCATTTAAGGATTCGGCAAGCAATGTTCCAATTTTTCGGCTTTCAATTTTTCTTTCCTTTGCTTTGCTAATTGCTCTAGCCTCTGAGAGTGAAGTTCGAACTTGCCGCAGCCGCTGCTAGAATTCTTCTAGGAAGCGCCGCTGCCACCGAAGCTGCCATTGAAGGGTGAAGCTTTGTTGCCGGTTGCAACTGGACACACACCACGGCACCTTGGAAGTTCGAAGTTGCCGCAGCCGCTGCCGCCTGCCAGAATTCTTCCAGGAAGCGCCGCTGCGACCGAAGCTGCCATTGAAGGGTGAAGCTTTGTTGCCGGTTGCAGCTGGACACACACCACGGCACCTTGGAAGTTCGAAGTTGCCGCAGCCGCTGCCGCCTGTCAGAATTCTTCTAGGAAGCTGCCGCTGCCACCGAAGCTGCCATTGAAGGCTGAAGCTTTGTTGCCGGTTGCAGCTGGACACAGACGGACAGACCACAGCACCAGTGAAGCCTTGAAGGTAAGTAAAACGGAAATTTAACTGATGACATGCTTCAAGAAAGTGGAAATTTAACCTTTGACATTTTAATTACGTCTGTTGCCGAAGGCCACGAACCCATTCTGTTAAAAAAAAGAGGTTGAGCCATATTTCACCTTGCAAATACCTCAAGCCCAAGTTTAACAGCTAATTCGAGAGTATTTGAAGCTAAGTATTCAAGAATATCCCTAATCCATAAAAAAAAAAAATTAAATCTCAGCTATTCCTCAATATTGGCTCAGCTGAATTGCAAAATGTACCACCAAAAAAAAAATGACAGATAACTGATGCGACATAGATTCTTGCATTAGCATGTGACTATATTTTATTTGAGTACATACATCGAATTTCTGCTCTAAATTAAACCATGCCAAATAATCTGAATTGAGTTTTGTTTCAACGTTGATTTAGATCAATTGCATGTGAATTGGTCTTGCCAAAAATAATTAGGATACGTGAACATTAGCTATTCGATAGATTATGTTTAATATTATCCAACAAAAAATTTAAAAAGAAAGGCATTGGGAAAGGTTGTGTAACTTGTGTTACAAAATAAAATCTATATAAGTTTTTTTTAATTATTAGTCTTGCACAATTAAATTAGTCGAGACACCTTGAATTACCAAAAAATTTTATGATATTAATGGCTAATATGCAGCTCGGGGCAAATATTTTTTGATTGCATATACAAAGGACATTCACTTCTTATAATATTTGTAGTAATAACTCATAGTACCTTCTTTTCTCTTTTCCTTTTTCATCTTCTTCTATATGTAGTAAGGGAATGCCATATATAATTTAGTAGTTTTTCTTTCCAAAAAAAAAAAGTGATATGGAGAAATCAATATACAAGATACAATAAACAAAGGTTGTTTAATTCTTCTTGTGATTCCTCCCATAGCTTGAATCTTGATACCATATTTCATTTCATTCCCCAAACATCAAAATCATGAATAGTGATATGGATCCATCTCAATCGAACTTTCAAGGGATAATGACAGTAAGGCATTTAGCTTTCCATTATGTTTGCATTTAAGTTTCACTTTTTCACAGTAAGGCATTATATAAATGTCATTTTCCTAGCTATAAATGTTATTTTTTTAAATAAAAGATATGTTTTATTACTTTTCAGATAGCTTGTAATGGACTCTATTGGAGAAACACCGTCTCAAACACCAAGTACAGAACCAACACCTAGTACATCAAATTCTCAAAATCAACCTCTAACAAGGGGAAAGACAGACCCTGCATGGTCTCATTGTAGAGAAGATTCTGTGTCCAACAAAAAAGTTAAGTGCTTGGTATGTATTCATTGTGGAAAAAGAATTCGAGGAGGTGGTATCAATCGATTCAAACAGCACCTTGCAGGCTTAAAAGGGGAGACAACACCTTGTCTGAAGGTTGATGAACAGATTAGATTTGAAATGCTAGAAAACTTGAAAGCTGTGGAAAGCAAGAAAAGAAGCTTGAAAGAACGCTCAAGGGGAAGTGATTTATATGGTCAAGATCTAAGACAACATGAAGAGGAGGTATACATGCAAGATGTAGAAGATATTCAAGAGATTCAACCACCTCCCACTAGTGAAGTTTCAAAAGGAAAAAAAGTTCTTCAACAACACAAAAAAGGAAAAACAATAGGGACTTTTTTTATGCCAAGAGCTACTCCAGGAGGTCAACCATCCATCAAAAGTGTGATGCAAAGCAAAGAAACTAAAGAGAAGGTTGACTTGGCAGTTGCGAAGTGGATGATTGATGCTTCCATTCCCTTCAATGCAGCAAACTCTGCATATTATCAAACAATGTTTGATGCTGCTTGTTCTTTTGGGGCTGGTTACAAAGCGCCTAATTTCTATGACTTGCGTGGCTATTTATTGACAAAAAATGTTGAGCAAGTTAAGAATTTTGTTAATAGCTTTCGTACAAGTTGGAAAGAAACTGGATGTACTATTATGGCTGATGGATGGACTGACCAACAAAGGAGAACTCTCATCAACTTTCTAGCTTATTGTCCTAGAGGAACTATTTTTCTGAAATCAGTTGATGCCTCGGATGCTTCTAAGACTGCAGAGATGTTGTATAAGTTGTTTAGAGAAGTGGTTTTATTTGTTGGGGTGGAAAATGTGGTACACTTCGTCACTGACAATGCTGCCAATTATGTTGCTGCAGGAAGATTATTAGAAAGGGAATTTCCAACACTTTATTGGTCTCCATGTGCTGCTCATTGTCTAAATTTGATGCTACATGATATGGGCAAGTTAGATGAGGTTAGTAAAGTGGTTGGACATGCTTCAAAAATAACAAAATACATTTATAATCATTGTTATCCATTGCATTTGATGAGAAAACACACTGGTGGAAAAGAAATTATTCGGCCTGCTCCTACACGTTTTGCTACTAATTTCATTGCATTGCAAAGTATTTTAGTGCAAAAAGATGCTTTAAGAGCTATGGTGACTTCAAAAGAATGGACTCTTTCAGCATATGCTAAGGAGAGTAAAGCAAAAAAATTTGTGGATCTTGTGCTAGATTCTATGTTTTAGAAAGAATGTGCTGCAATAGTTCAATTAACTGAGCCTCTTGTTCGAGTTCTAAGAATTGTTGATAGTGATGAAAGGCCAGCTATGGGATACTTGTATGCTACCATGCATAGAGCCAGAGAAGAGCTTTTGAGAAGATTCTCAAGAAAAAAAAAACAATTGATCCTTTCTTAAGAATAATTGATTCAAGATGGGATAGTCAGTTTCACAAAAATCTTCATGCTGCCGGTTATTGGCTCAATCCTGCTTATCAATATAATTCTCTTGATTTGGAAAAGCACAGGCACGCAACATCAGGACTTTTGGATATGATTGAGAGATATTCTTATGCAAATCCTAATTTGATGAGTAATTTGACCGGAGAGATGAGATTATTTCGTAAAGCTGAAGGTGATTTTGGTAGAGTTTCTGCTATACGAGATTGTGATGTCATGCTTCCAGGTACCCAAAAATTAACTTCATTTTTATTGATGATTTGATTTTAATTGTAAAATACTATAATCTGACTTTTTTTCTTTATTTATTGCAATAGATGAATGGTTGACATGTTATGGTAGCACTACAACTAATTTGCAAAAACTAGCTATACATGTTCTAAGCCAAACTTGTAGTGCTT
Organism: Coffea eugenioides; assembly: GCF_003713205.1. Classification (NCBI taxonomy): domain Eukaryota; kingdom Viridiplantae; phylum Streptophyta; class Magnoliopsida; order Gentianales; family Rubiaceae; genus Coffea; species Coffea eugenioides. The sequence goes on from NC_040036.1 coordinate 75,122,965, forward strand.
CTGGCAGTGAAAGGAATTGGAGTTTATTTGAGCATATCCACTCAAAGAAGAGAAATAGATTGGAGCATCAAAGACTAAATGATTTGGTTTATGTACACTACAATTTAAGATTACAACAAAGGTAAACTACATTTTGCAATCTGATTTTTGTTTTAATATGATGACATTTGTTATTTAACTAGTTTTAATGTTTTGTATTATTAGAAATGCAAGGGGTAGAAATTATGATCCTATTGATTTTGAGGACTTTAGCGCCAATGAAACTTGGATTTTGGATGATGAACCTTCACAGTTGACTTCAGCTGAATTAGAAAGTTTTAGGAATGAAATAGCTACATTTGCTATCAGCCGACAAAGTGGTGAGTTATTCTATTTGAGCCATATGCTTGCTTATTCTTTGTTTTTGGTTTTTGGCTAAATATTATCTAAATTTAGTGAATGATTCATTGATTTTTGTACTTATGTAGATGAAACTCTAAATTTGGATGATTTGGACACTGGAGATGAAGATGAGACCAATAATGAAGAGAATGTTGAAAGAAATGATCTTAATGCAGGCTGTGATGTAAACGAACTTGGTGGTACTGAATTTGGCAGAAGTTGGGAACCATGGGCATGAATAATAGATGGAATGAACTACTCAAGTGGTAATTGTGGTGTTGTTTATGTTTATGACTTTATGTTTGGTTGTATTGAATTGGTCGTTTATGACTTATGTTTCATGGTTTGATACTTAGATTTATCACTTATATTTGTGTGTAATTTACTGATTTTAGTTTGAATTCATGAATTGTGGATCACATATGGTTATGGATTATGTGTGTGAAATGAACTATGAAGTATGAACTACGAACAGGTTATAACTTGTTAAGATTTAAGAATTTCTGTACTTATATTATAATTTACATGTTTATTTAATTATATTATATATATTTTTTATTATATATTGTGACTCGACGGTTCAACCCGTGACCCACCAGTTGAACCACTGATCCGTCAACCCGATCCTCTTGTTGGGTTGATGTCTAGGTTGGTTTTAATAACTATGGTCCTGACGCAGTCCTCGGAGGTATTTTTATCACTAGAAAGCAGTTTTATGTGTGTCGTTTGCTGATGGGCTTCCCAGTTTCCCTAACATGTATATCTTGCTTTTGTTTTGGAATCACAATGTGCAGTAGGGAAATGACAGGAAGTATCAAACGAAATTTGTTCACAAGTTGGTTCTTGATATCCTGTGATCTATCATAATGGCTAGAAGTTACTTTTGTAGTTTTAGTTTGCTTTTTTGTTCTTGATATGGAGTATTCTGGCTTCAAATAGTGGTGTTTTGCACGACATTCACCAGGTGTATGTCTTCTCCTATTTGGATAAGTTGTTATGCCAATGCCTTTTATTTGTCTTTCACCTTTTCCAGTTTGATTTTTTTGGCCGTTTGGTAAATATTAGAACATGGGGTAGTATTAACTCGATAGGCCAAGTTTTCTGATAGCAATTCCCTTGGTTACAACTTTTTATGTTGTCTCTAATTAAATCACCAGGGACTTGTGTTGCCACGACTCCTTGCTCTTTCTCTAGCCTTACTGTTTTATTGTCTTCCTTAGTGTATTCTACCTGAGTATCTCTTCTACAAGCTAAGGTTACCTATTGCAAGCTCTGACTTACTGGATAGTGTTTGATTCATCAGTAGAATAAACTCTTTGAAGGATAACTAGATAAATAACAGTCAACAAGTAATGTCTGTAATAGTTCCATGGCCATGATGAAGCTGTTTGATGCTAATTGTCACTTACAAGAAATTTCTTGTGTTCTTTGATTCTTTGTTCTACCTTTCAATTGTCCATTATTTATTCTTATTTGTGTTTTGCATTTTTCTCCTATTTCCTCTTTACATTTTGCGTGCAGTTTTCTTCGTCCGTGGTTGCTGTAAAGAATTTTCTTTCTTCTTCATCTTCTGTTATATATCTACAGCTTGAATTGTTTTAGGTTAGCTGATCTTTCTCTCTTTTTTTTATAGATTTTTGTTCTACCAGTTTTTTATTTCTTCGATATTTTATATTAAATACTCTGCAACCTGTTTTTTAAATTTTGCTGTAGGTTACATGTTTGTTCTTTTTCCCCCCTGTTTAGTTTTTGTTCTGGCAGTTTTTGTTTCTTCTTAAAGTCTTTCAAAAGGATATGAGTCTATCCAATAATTGTTTGACAGATCTTTCGTATTTTGATGTCATTTATTGATTAGTTTTCATATACTCCTTTATTTTCCTGTTGTATTCAATAGATATTAATCTTTACATCTGTTTCTACTGTATATCTATTTCTTTCTTGGTTCTGTTAGTTGAATTTTATTGTTCGTTGTTGTGTTGGTTTTAGATACTACTTTTCTCTCTTTTGTCTCATTTTTCTTTTGCCTGTGCTTTTGTAAATTATTTTATGTTCCTTGTTCCTTGGTTAATTAAGTTAGATGGATAGAAATGCAATACGCCGAAAACGATACGCAGAAATGCCCCAAAACGAGAAGGCTGCGCTTTTACGTCGCCGAAGTGAAGCTAGGGCTGCAAAGAAAAGAAAAGAATCATCGCGTTCTTTTGTTCGTAGTGTTCCACTCGGTTATGTTGAAACAGGTGTATTCTTCCCTAATTCTTCTTCACGTGGAGACAGTAACATCCAGGATAGTCGGAACAATGATGTTACACTGAATGAAATGTTATAACATAGGTCGATTGGTTTTGCTAATGATCAGGATGTTCTGATTAAAGAGAGATTGGACTACATGACCAGTAGTGGAGCTGCTGTCACTAATGTTTCTAGTCCTACTCCTCCTTCTGTTGTTCCCATTGAATCAAATCCACTTTTTATTATTCCTGAAGGTATATCAAGCCTGATTTTTCCCTACAGATCAGCCATGTCTTTGTCACTCTATTGTTATACCAGTATCTTGCCTTAATTTTAATTAGGCATCCTATCCTGCTACAAATCCAGCCTTTAATTTATATACATTACAGAAACTTCACTTATCGGTGAGCTAGGGAGTGGAAGAGGTAGGAAAAAAACTGGTACGATTATGCAAAGAGAAGAACAATGTGGATCTTCTCATGATTATCATGCAGCACAGTCTTCTAGGAAAAGGTACATGAATACCGTATTGACAAAAACATCTCTTATCTAAAAAAAAACACTGTTATCTTTTCTGCTAAGAATAAGCCAAAATTTGATCTTCAAACATGTATCAGCTTTGAATCTTTAAGTCATTCATCAGTAAACTCTATTCCTTCTTCTATTACATTGGATCCTCAGCTAAGAAATATTACTGACAAGCAAAAAGAAGCATGCTTTCCAATTTCTAATCTTTGGTCTACTGTTTAATCTTCTAGGCAGCAACGCAAGAACACCTCGTCAAAAACATTGACTCGGGGTCCTCAAAACAGTACAGTTCTGCCTAATGAGATTAACCAGAGGTTTAATATTCAGAATCAGAATTCAGATAATGCTTTTCATCATATTAATGAGCCAAATTCAGAAATCAATAATGTTATCAACTACAAATCTTTGGATCACTTTTCAACAGACCATGCATCTTCTTCTACTCAAGTTGATTCTGAACCTAGATGTGTCTCTAAAGGTATAATATTGGTTCTTTAAATTGTTATCTTTGCCAATATCTTTTGCTATTTCTTTGGTTTCTTCTGATCACAGAAGAAAAAAAAGAAAATGCACTATCCACCATATCTGTAATATATCTATACCAAGATATTCTGCAATGGAGATCTTATTAAGATTTACTATTGTAGTTATCCAGCCTTGCAATGAAAATTCAGCTCTGCAACATCAAGCAAAGGCTGATGTTGCCAACAGAAGAAAAAGACATAGAAATCGTTGTAATCTTACCGCTACTATTACTCCTCCCAAGCCAAAACGTAGCCATCCTGTTCGTAACAAAGCCCGCGTACCAGGTTGCATTTCATTTATTAGTGACCCTAATACTGTCTAAGTCATTTTTATACTATTTTCTCCCTCTTGCAAAACTGGACTTTGTTATTCTATCAACTATATTGATCCATCTACAGGGGCAAATGGTAGTGGTGCTAGGACATATCTTTCAAGAATTGATCATATTCCTGATGCACCTTTACTCCTTCCTGATGCTCCTAACTGTCAATATTGTGGGGCTAAGAGGTTTTATTTAGAACTTCCTACATTTTGTTGTTCCAAAGGAGAAATCTCTATTGTCGCTCCTCGCATGCCTTATGCTCTCAAACGTCTTTTCACAGGAAATGATGAAGAGAGTAAGCATTTTAGAAAATTAGCTCGTACCTATAATAACAACTTGGCTTTCACAGCTTTTGCTGCAAAATATGATTCCGAATTAACAAAGAATACGAAGGGTGTTTATACTTTTCGTGTTCAAGGCCAAGTTTATCATTTTCTCAATAGCTTATCACAATCAGGTGATAGGTCTTCTGGAATTCAGCTATATTTTTTTGATACTGATGAGGAGCTCAAAAGAAGAGTAGCTAGCTGTAACAAGTTGCGTGAGAGCACTTTAAGGTTGTTGATGGATATTCTTTCTGACAATCCTTATGCTAGATTTTTCAAAGATCTCAGAGATGTGCCAAATATTAACAACTTCAACATTGCTCTTAGTTGCTACCCAACTCTAGACCAGCGTGTATATAATCTTCCTTCTACTTCTCAAGTTGCTGCAATATGGACTGAAAGTGATGACGAGTCTCTTGGTAAACAAGCACATATTCTGGTCTATAGTCACTCAAATACAAGTCATAGGATTCAGCACTACTACGGTTGTTATGACCCTTTACAATATCCTTTATTATTTCCTCGGGGTGAATCTGGATGGCACCATGGAATTAAACGAGTCTATAAGAGAAAAAGAGGTGATGCTTTATGTGAGGATGAAATTAATATTGATCCATTTTCTGTTGAACACTCATCTGATTTGATTGATCTGGAAAGAAGAGGCAAGTGCACATGCTGTCTTCTCAAATTTCTGAATATTATTTAAAATAAATACATTTCTTCATTCATATATTGTTTCTTTCCTTTTTATAGCTGTTGACCGTGGCAAGAAAGAGGAATATACTGTCTCGACTAGAGAATATTATTGTTATAGATTTCAAATTAGAGATAATGATGAATCCATGTTGCTGCATACACTTAGATTATTACAGCAATTTTCTGTTGATGGGTATGTAAAGATTGAAACTTCTAGGTTGGATTTTCAACGAAAAAGACAGAATGATATTCGGACTGAAATTCTTGAGGGAGTGATGGATAGTCTTTCGGTAGGCCAGACTGAAGGTTCAAAGGTTGGTCGTAAAGTGATATTACCAGCTTCATTCATAGGCGGACCACGAGATATGAGGCGTCGATATCTTAATGCCATGGCCTTGGTTCAAAAGTATGGAAAACCTGATATTTTTCTTACAATGACATGCAATCCGATGTGGAAAGAAATTCAAGACAACCTGTAATTTACAGAAAAACCTCAAGATAGACCAGATCTTTTATCTAGAGTTTTCAAAGCAAAATTTGAAATGCTTAAATATGAACTTTTAGATAAGAAAATCTTTGGAGAGGTAGCTGCATGTATTTATGTTATTGAATTCCAAAAAAAAGGATTTCCTCATGCTCATTTATTATTAATTTTGAAACCACTGTTCAAGTTGTTGAATCCTCAATCTTATGATAGGATAGTATCTGCCGAGCTCCCTAATCCTCATCAATATCCTCATCTATACTCTCTTGTTCTTAAACACATGATTCATGGTCCATGCGGAGTTATGGATCAAACTAGCCCATGTATGAGGAATGGTTCATGCAAGAATCATTATCCAAAAAATTTTTGCGAACAAACGGTCCATGCTGAAGACAGTTATCCATGTTATAGGAGAAGAAATGATGGTAAAAAGATAAAGGTGCGTAGATATCAGCTTGACAATAGATGGGTTATTCCATATTGTCCTTATCTATTGGCCCTTTTTGATTGCCACATGAATGTAGAAGTTTGTTCTACTTTGAAGCTGGTGAAATATTTATACAAATATATCTTCAAAGGACATGATCTTGTTAGTTTTAAGATTGTTACTGGAGGAAGCTCTGATGATGTCGATGAAATAAAAGAGTTCCAGCAGGGAAGATGGATTTCACCCCCTGAAGCATTTTGGCGAATCTTTGAATTCTGATTAAATGAGATGACCCCAGCAGTTTATTCTCTTCAAGTTCATCTTCCTGGTCAGCAGCTTATCAGTTTCAACAAAAATTCAAATCTTTTGGAATTGATGAGAAAGATTGATTTTTCAAAGACCATGCTAATCGAGTTCTTTGAAATGAACAAAGCAAACTCAAAAGCTGAAAATTTGAAATGCTTTCATAGAGACTTTCCTGAGCATTTTGTTTGGTCCACTAAATTTAAAATTTGGACTGAGAGAAAATGTAAAAAGGTTATTGGAAGACTGGTAACAATTAGTCCTAAGAAAGGAGAAAGGTATTATCTTAGACTGTTGCTAAATCATGTGCGAGCACCTACGTCATTTGATGACCTTTTAACTGTTAATGGTCAAAAAATGAATTGCTTTAGGGAAGCTGCTTTGAACCTTGGTCTATTACAGTCTGATACATATATAGAAGATACGCTTGAGGAAGCAGCAATTTTTCAAATGCCATTATCATTGAGACTATTATTTGCTACTGTTCTTGTTCATTGTTCACCCACTGATCCAAAATTACTCTGGGATGAATTTGAACAACAGCTATGTAGTGATTATCAAAGATCACAAGAACTTTATCACTATTTTTCTGCTGAAATCAGAAGTAAAGTTTTGAAAGATATTAGCAGATTGCTTGAATAGATGGGTAAAAATATTGATGATTACCATTTAGTTCCAGATAGTTTTAGAAGTGCATATCATGAACAGTTAACAAAGGAAATTGACAGTGAAAGGAATATTGAAGTATTACCAGAAGATCTGTTTTTGCCTTTTAAATTGAATGCTCAGCAACGGCATGCTTACGATTTAATTCTGCATGCAATTTCTTCTTCTGTTGGCCAAAGTTTCTTTATCGATGGTCCGGGTGGAACTGGTAAAACCTTTCTCTATAGGTCACTTTTAGCTACTTTAAGATCTCAAGGACATGTTGCTATTGCAGTCGCAACATCCGGTGTTGCAGCATCTGTTCTTCCAGGTGGAAGAACAGCCCATTCTAGATTTAAAATACCGCTGGATTTGTCAACAAATAAAACTTGCTAGCTCAGTAAGCAAGGTAGTGTTGCAAGACTACTTTTTGAATCAAAACTGATATTGTGGGATGAAGCATCAATGGCCAAAAAAGAAACTATTGAAGCCTTTGATCATTGCTTAAAGACATAATAGAATCTGAGCTACCATTTGGAGGAAAGGTGATAGTTTTTGGAGGAGTTTTCGACAAACTTTACCTGTGATTGAGCGAGCTTCAAAACAAACTCTCATAGAAGCTAGCCTTCCTAATTCACCTCTATGGAATAAATTTCATATGTTGAAACTAACAGAAAATATGCGGGCCATTTTGGACCCAGTATTCTCAGAGTTTCTTTTAAGGGTGGGTGAAGGAAGAGAGCCTGTTGATGCACAGGGCCAAATAACCTTACCGAATGACATGGTCATTCCATATTATGAAAAGGAAGAATCTCTAAACAGGTTATAAAATTGTTATTCAGCTATGCTTTTTTTTACTACTTCTTGTCTTTCTAAATTTGCCCTTTATATGTATCTTGATTTACTTTTCTTATATCCAGGTTGATAAAATCTGTATTTCCAGATTTATTGGCTTATTCAAATGATCCTTATACTATGATCAATAGGTGCATTCTTACTCCAAAAAACAGTTCAGTTGATGAGCTAAATGATATCATGATTTTCCCGGAAATCTTCATGTTTATATTAGCTCTAATAAAACTGTTGATCAGCGTCATCAAGGAGATTATGAAGATTTTCTCAATTCACAAAATCCAAAAGGTCTTCCTCCTCACAAGTTGTTACTTAAAGAAAATTGTCCCCTCATTCTTTTGAGAAATCTGAACCCTGTAGAAGGATTATGTAACGGTACACGTCTCATCAGTAGAGAGCTCAGATAGCATACAATCTGTGCTGAAATAGCTTTTGGCCAGCACCAAGGGAAAAGAATCTTTTTGCCTAAAATTCCTCTTCAAACATCTGATAGTGAAAAGAACGGCCTCCCATTTATAAGAACACAATTTCCTGTTCGGCTTTGCTTTGCCTTAACAATTAACAAATCTCAAGGACAAACTCTTGATTATGTGGGGATTTACCTTCGTGAGCCGGTTTTCTCTCATGGACAGTTGTACGTAGCCTTATCTAGAGCTAAAACATCAGCTGCAGTTAAAATTCTCATTGTGCCTGGAACTTTTGGAGACATTAAAGTTGATTGCAAGACTAGAAATGTTGTATTCCAAGAAATATTTCAGCTAACTCAGCACTGATGTTATTACGGTTTAGGTATATCATACAGATTTATCCATTCATTATTCTTTGACTAATATGGTACTTTATGGCCATAATAACTTTCTTCTTTTTCAAGAATGATTGTTGCTGTATATATGAATCCTTCTGATATCTTTCTTCCTTTGTATACATGAAAATGTAGAATGGAAAAGTTGCTCACAATAAAAGAAATTATGCCTGAAATGCAAAGTTGGACATGCAAAATCACAGTTCAAGAAAAACAGCAAGTTACTCAATCAATGTCCACCCCAACAAAAAAGCAAAAGTTCATATTTATTGATGCTGAGGTACACAAATTGTTTCGCAGAAAATATTATTGCCTATTGTGCCATGGTTCTTGCAAAAGTATAAACCATGGACTGTGGTATGTAATTAAATTCCTCTGTTCCATTATCAAAAGGTTATATAAGGATACTATTGTTTTCTGCATTCCAGTTGTCTGTCTTATTGATGCTATTTGGAAGGTTAGTTTGTGGTAACTTATGTTATAATACAACAGGGATCAAAAGTTGAAGGCATTATTTTCAACAATGGCATCCTTAGAATGAGCTCAATCCTTCAAGTTTATAAGAAATACAACATATCCTGAAGTGAAGCCAATCTTACCAAAATATCAGACTGCTGAAATAACTCATCAGTGGACAATCACGAGCAAAACTGTTATTGAAGAGGTTCTTGATGATGAAGATATAATGCCTGTCAAGTTCAACTATACAAAGTTTACAGATTTGGCACAGTATATGGACGATAAGACTAAATCAGTTGGTATATCTCATTACTTTATCTATATAAATAGTATGCATATCTCTGCATGAAATATTCAACAAATTTTTCCTTTTTCCAGATGTCCTTGGAATAGTTATTGAAGCATTGGAGAAAAAGGCAATTACTACACACTACAGAGAGTCTATTGTTCAAAAGTTTGTGCTTGTGAATGAAAAGTAAGATGTCCAATTCTCATCTTATATATAACGATCAGTAGTTATAATTTCTCCTATTACATATATCTTATTAAATACTAATTATTTATTTCATAGTAGATTGCAAACTGTTGTACTTTCTATGTGGGATGATTTCATCAAAAATGAAGGAGAACAGATAATTTCTGCCATGAACAACTATCCTGTTATTATTGCCCGAAGGATAAAAGTCAACAACTACAATGGTAACTTACAATTTAATGCCTAACCATTATCTGATACATTTATATCCATATATAAGTCTCTCTAACAAATGATGCTGAGTCAATAAATATTCTCTATAGGTGTTTCTTTGTCCACATGGTTTGATTCTGCAATCCTCGTTGATCCTCCTGTTCAAGGAGCAAGGGAACTAAAGAATTGGTTTTGATTTATCTCTTCCCTTTCATTATCATTCTTAGCAGTTCATGATTCATGAAATATAATTTATTCTTTACTTCTTTAACCTTATTTTATTATAGGGCAATAAGAAATAGCAAGGAGTTGACAGTTATTCTGGAACAGAAAACTTATACTAGATACAATCCAGAACTTTCATTGAAACCAGATCAAAAGGCCACCTTAATTTGCAATGTTAATCCTACCCACAAGGTATAAACATCTTCACTGATAGTTTATTTTACGGTACATTTATTTATCAAACAACATATTCATACTTTTTACTTTTGAATTTAGAGTACAGGGGTCAAAGCACAGTTCAGTTTCCAGCACATATTTCAAAAATACTGGTATATGAGCTGCAACAAATGTTATTGAGGTACTACAGCAGCACATGAAGTCATTTTTAGCTGTAATACTTGTAAAGAAAAACATCCTGCTGAACCAAGGTTCATTACTAAAACCAATCTTTTTTTTCGATAAAGCTTTAAAGTTTACTATCATCATCACTTTTTACACATGCTAAACTTTTATTTACAAACATTTTTGCAGGTGTCGCTTTGATGTGGATTTACGGGATCATACTGGAGTTATCACAGCTTCTATCTTTGGAGAACAAGCTGAACAACTGCTGACGTTCAATGTTCTTGAAATAATGGAACACTTTAAGTAGGTTCATGTTCAACTTATTATTCACTTATCCTAAATCACAAATTGAAACCATATTCTCTGCTTTCTGAAAACTTTTTCTTAAATGCTTTCTAATTCACAGAACATTGAACTTCCACTTGAAATCGTCCACAAAGAACTTGACTCAAAGTGGTTCTTGGTACACATTAAGCCAGTACAAACTCAAGTTGCAGATACAAAGCAGCGATATACAATCATTTATTATTCTGAGATTGCCGATGCTGCTACCCCAATTTCTTCTGTCAATGAATCAATCATTCCCTTTCTATCAGTTCATAATCAAGATGGCCCTTCACAGACCACAACTTCAGGTATATAAATATACTTATCACAGATAAATAATCCTTTTTTCTTACTCCAAATTAATCTCATTCTTCTCCAGGCACTTTAACTACTGAAGAAAACAATCCAACTTCAAAGATTCGTCTTTCACTAAATCAAAAGTTTAATCAGGCTGAAGAACCAGAAAAAAATGCTTCTCAGCTTGAAGGAACTAGCTGCAGCAAGTAGCCAAAACTGAACTAAGTTCTCATGTTCTATAGTTTCTTTTGAAACTTAGGATTGCTACTTTGAAACTAAATTGCTGCTCTATGCTTTTTGTTCAGCAATTTATGATTTTAAGAAATCATGGTATTGCTGTTGTGTTTTGTTTAGCAACTTATGATTCCCAGAAATCAGAAAATGACTGCTACTTAACTATGTTGTTCCTTGTTTCAGAATTACATTTCTTTAAATGTAGACATACTACTTATTTTGGAGCTTTGTTTTTCCCATCTGTTATATGCAATTGTGTGATTCTTTTACTGGAGTTAACTTGTGTAAAAAAATCACAGGAAAAAAGATGGAATAGCATAAGATAAGAACTTGAGGCGGGGAGGGTATTACAATATATCAACCTATATCTCTTGCTAAACTATATATAGAACCCAAATGATGGTCCTGATGCAATCCTGCTAGACATTTTTATCACCAGAAAGCAGTTTTATGTGTGTCATTTGCTGATAGGCTTCCCAGTTTCCCTAACATGTATATCTTGCTTTAGTTTTGGAATCACAATGTGCAATAGGGAAATGACAGGAAGTATCAAACGGAATTTGTTCACAAGTTGGTTCTTGGTATCCATGATCTATCATAATGGCTCGGTGTTACTTTTGTAGTTTTGTTTGCTTTTTTGTTCTTGTTATGGAGTATTTTGGCTTCAAATAGTGGTGTTTTGCAGCGCATTGACCAGGTGTATACCTTCTCCTATTTCGATAAGTTCTTATGCCAATGCCAATGCCTATTTAGAACATAGGGCAGTATTAACCCGATAGACCAACTTTTCTGATAGCAATTTCCTTGGTTGCAACTTTTTATGTTGTCTCTAATTAAATCACCAGGGACTTGTGTTGCCACGACTTCTTGCTCTTTCTCTGGCCTTACTGTTTTATTGTGCTCCTTAGTGTATTCTGCCTTAGTATCTCTTCTAGAAGTTAAGGTTACCTATTACAAACTCTGACTTACTGGATAGTGTTTGATTCAGCAGTAGAATAAACTCTTTGAAGGGTAACTAGCTAAATAACAGTCGACAAGCAATGTCTGTAATAGTTCCATGGCCATGATGAAGCTGTTTGAAGCTTTTTTTGAGCCATTTATGATTTCAAGAAATCATAGTATTGCTGCTGTCTTTTCTTCAGTAACTTATCATTGCCAGAATTAATAGAATAACCACTGTTTAACTATACTCTTCCTTGTTTCAAGATTACATAACAATCTTTTCTTCTCCACGCAAAATCCTTTATTTGTCAAGTTAAATGTTTTATCTTATCAAAATTGTTTCCATTTACCTTTCTTCTTCAATTTACCTTTCTTACACGTATAAAAATACAGATTCACATACCAAACCACGTGCTCATTCCTGAATCATTCTCATTTACAGCAACGTTATGTCATTTTTATTATTCTGACAACATGCACCAACTACATATTCAACCACCTTCATTAATTATTCCTGTTCTTATTTCAACCATCTTCATTAATTATTCCTGTTCTTATACATTCATTTTGTTAAATTTTTTTTTTCTAAATTTCTTCATTCTCTATATATACCTATCTTTTCTATCCTAGACTTCCTAACTCTACTCCTACCATACATTCATAACTCCTTCAGATTGAAAATCTTTTATCATTTCTAAACTTTCATCTTTCACTTGAATTTTAAACCTTACTACCAACTACAACAAATCCATACCTGACTTTTCTTCAAAATGGCAAATACTATTTCACAAAGATGTTGCTTTCTCATCCGATGCAAAAATAGAGGCCAGGTACATTCCTTTTTGTACAACAGCATACGTTTCCAAATTTTTCTCTAATTTACATTTCATCTAAAATATTGTTATCTTAATATCATATGCAGGTTTTACCTCCTCTATTCAAATCATTACTATCTCAACATGGCCGTCACACAATTACCTTCATGCACGGAACAAAACAATGGAATATTACAGTAAATGCTGACTCGTTTGGAGCAGGATGGGATAAATATTGTGAAGAAAATATTACTAATGAACATCACATACTATTGCTTCGACATATTGGGAATTTATTTTTTGATGTTATTAATTTTTGTGAATTGCAACAACAAGTTAATCTCAGATGGACAGTCCCTCTAACCAACCTTCATCTTCAGCAAAATTGTATACATTCATAATACATCTTTATCCTTTCTATTTCATAGTAATGTTCCAATCTTACATTATTTATTCCAACAAAAATATTTCTTATGTGTAGTTCATGTTAATCTGCAAATTCATGAAGAAATAGTGACATCTTCACTTCAACCTCATTTTTCGCAAGATTTATCCACTTCAGTATGCTTCTATCAGAACTTTCACTTAGCCAACCCATATACATTGGTAAATAATCCTTATTATATTTTCCTTAAATTATTCCCTACCTAACTCATTTCCTTCAACTTAGCTCACTAACTTTTACTTTTTGTATCAGAAAATCACACGATTTGTTGACTACTTTCTCAATGAACAAAAAACTCCGCTTATAGCTCTCAAAACTGGAGATAACATAACAAAAATTGGAATCAAAGGCAAGCGGCTCAAAAAAAATTGGAAAGCTTTCATTGTTCAACATCAACTCCAGCACAATGACGTCCTTATTTTCATTCCAGAATTGAAGACCGTCTTTACTGTTTTAATATTTAACAGCAATGGGGATGAAAAAATTTTCCCTTGGTACCCTGTATTTCATATCCATTATTATAATTAGCCAATTTATTATTATAATTAGTCATTAACTTTTTGTATTTGTAACATTATTCATGAACTATATTATCCTTATTTATTAATACTCTGTGATTGATCAATAAACATGATTTCATAGCTAAAAATACTATAAAAAGATAAAAATCAATTACAAATTAAACTTTACATCCAATAACAATTTCCTTTTAATAAACATTTACCTTCTTATCCATCTTAGTAATAGTTCACCTACTTCATATATAACTGTCATTTATTTTACCAAAAAATTTTACATTGTAATATGATACCATACATTTCAAAAGCAAAAAATTTTCCACAATATATTTTACAATTATCTACCATTTCATATCCAATTTATCAAATCATCACCTTCTACTTTATAAATAAAACTTTAGATATAATTCCATATACAGTTTCATATAATTCCATTCTAACATTTTCAGCTATCACATACACCACTCTCCTACATTTACTCCTTTCTTGCTTTTACTTTTCGTTATATGATTTCAGCCTATTTCATTAATCTAAACTGAACAACCTATACAGTTTACATGTTTCTTTTTATTCTAACATCACACCAACCCTCAATGACCAATACAAGACAGGGCATAATTGCATTGATCCACCGCGCTTAGCGCGGCCATACCCACCTAGTATACTCCTATTGGCTTTTAAGTGACAAGGATCGCACACCGTTTGTACCCGTGTTCGGCAGGTCAAATCATGCATACTGTACATAGTATCTTGATAAAAAAACTGACACCGGTAATAGATCCACACCCCATTCCCCTATCTATGTGCCAAGCCTTGGTGGCTTGATTAAGGTCTGGAGGCTACAGAATGTATTGCTAGATGTAGTATATGCTAGAAACTTCTGGAGCGTTCTAGGCTATTCAAAAATCTTGTAGAATGGCTTAGAGTCTTGTAAATAAGAGTGGACTTGTGTAGATACTTCTAGAGTCTATGTGTAAAGTACATTTTATGTAGAATTCTCTAGGAATGTTCTAGGTTATTCAAGAGTCTTGTGGAATGGTCTAGAATCTTGTAGATAAGAGTGGACTTGTATAGATCCTTCTAGAGTCCAAGTGTAAAGTACATTTTGTGTAGAATTCTCTAGAGTTGTGTAGAGTTTCTTGACTTGCCTATAAATAGGTCAAGTCCTTTTCATTTGTGGTAACCTTTATACAAGAGTTCTCAAGTGCAATAAAGAAGCTTTCCTTTGCCTCCAATACTTTCTCTTTTTGCTATTACTTTTACGCTTCCGCACAACTTTTGTGCACTTGGTGTTTAGTCTGAATTAGCCAACTGTTCATAGCTCAAGTTTTGAATGATAGCTAATGTCGCACGGAGTGTTGTCTTGTAAGAAAACAAGCAGCCCGTGACATAAGGAATTAGCCATCAAACAAAATAAATTATTGTACAAAAAAAATTTATACGTTGCATTTTTTAAAAAAAAATTATTGACTACCAGGCTTTTGCTTTCCATATGCTTTAGTATTTACTGCAATTTTGTACTTAGATTGAGACTGACAAAAATCTTAATAGTGTAAGTGTGTATCAATTGTGACTTTCAAAATATCAATTTCAGTTAAAATTAAGAGTTGTATTGAGTGTGACTATCAGGAAATCAAATTCAGTTTAAGTTAATGTTTTGTACTAAATTTGACGTTAAAGAAATCAAATTTAGTTAAATTTGAAACTTTGTATTATATGACCTAAAACACTCAAATTTAGTCATTTAAATAAGTTTATACTGGATGATACTTTCAAAAAATTACATATAGTTAAAATTAGGAGTTTCTACTAAATGGGACTATCAAAAAATCAAATTAGATTAAAGTTGATATTTTGTACTAAATGTGAGTTTAAAAAATTAAATCTAGTTAGACATAAAATATTGTGTTGAATTTGAATTTCAAATTAACAAATTAAATTAAGAATTTCTATTGAATGTGAATTTTAAAAATTCATATTTAGATATAATTTGGAGTTGGTAGCAAATGTGATTTTTCAAAAATAAAATTCAGTCAAATATAAATTTTATAATAAATGTGACTTTAAAAAAACTTAAATTAGTTAAATGTAAAAGTTTATACTGAATGTGACCGTCAAATTATCAAATTCAATTAAAATTAAGAATTCCCACTGACGTTCAGAAAATCACATTTCATTAAAATTGAAAGTTTGTAATTAATGTGACTTTCAAGTAATCAAATTCAATTAAATATGATATTTTCCATTAATGTGACTTTTCTTGGCTGCTGCTCCATCTCTGCCAAGTTTGTAATTAATGTGTCTTTCAAGTAATCAAATTAAATTAAATATGATATTTTCCATTAATGTAACGAAGATTAGATTGAGTTTTTTGCCAAGTTTGTCTGCTACAAGTTTTTTAGAAACTTTAGCTACAGACTACAGTAACCTCAAAAAATTTCTCAAAGTTTTTAAACTATACACTTCAAAATATTCAAAAATTTACACACTTCAAAAAAATTTTTAAAAACTTCTACAGTAAGTTACAGTAAAATTTTAGACAAACACCTAAAAAACTCACTTGCCAAACGGGGCCCAAATTCAATCAAATTCATAACCAAGTTGCTGCACTAGAATTTCATGAAAGGATACTTCAAGGTATAAGTTAACTTCCTTAGTTGGTCCAACCTCCCCCTTAACATAACCATTCAACGCCCTACTGCTATCTATCCTCCTAAAGGTGTTTATTTTCCCAATCATAGAACACCTTACGACCATATACATCATCACTCAGTTAATCTATCCACTTCGAAAACACTTAGACCTATACACTCAATATAGTCAAAAACACACAAATCTCCACCTTCGTAATGGGGATCAAGAGTATATGATATGAGGCCTCCATGGTGACATCTTAATGTAATAAATGTGCTGCCCGTTTCTGGTTAAAGAAAACAATATATATCAGAAAAAAAGTGATTGTTAATTTTCATCATTTCATACAATAAACTGTTGACCCACACAACAACTTTCTAACAAGGACCACTTTAACACTTTTTCCATACACATGGCCGAATACAACCAAAATTTGCATTATTGTTTATTAGTCACTCTCACCACAAAATTGTAGTCAAGCAGAAACTATTACACAAACATAAAGGACCACATTCACACTGTAATAATCAAACCAAGACAAATTTTTTAATTTATTTATACCTCATACAAATGGCCAGATCTGGAAAAAGAATAGCCATAAATTATAGTGAAGAACCATTTCCAAAAAAGTACAAACACAAGGGACCACATATAAGGTATCCTTCTCTAAAAAAACACATAACTTTATGCAATGTAATTGTTGATTTTGGGTATAAATACCGTAATTTGGGGGTGGACAAATGTGGAGCTCTTTCTTCCGCAATGCCATTTTTTTCTTCATCTAAAATGCTCCACGGATGCCGTCTATGCCCTCCTTCTTGCCAGCAGGTGCTCGAAATTGTTACGGTGAGATTGGCCAAAAAAACTTTTAGGGCTGAAGAATGGAGAAGAAAGAAGGAGAAGACTGGAACTTTTCCCTTTTGCTATTTTTCAAATTTTCGTCCGTTAGAAAAAGTGGCTCCGTTCGGTTTGACCCGATTTTATTGGGTATAAAGTTGGATTTGACGGAGCGTGTTTCTCACATGCAAAGTTCCGTCCCAATTAAATAATTGTCCTTCATTTCCCGTCAATTGTCCTTAATTGGCCAAAATTACGGAACTTTGAGGATGAAATATGTTTTGGGTGAAACTGGTCAACAACCCAAATTTTGAGGATGAAAAATGCATTTTTCCCTTTCTACTAAATATGAGTTTCAAAAGTCAAATAAAGTTAAACATAAAAGTTTGAATTGAATGTCACTTCAGAATATCAAATTCAATTAAAATTAAGCATTTTTGAGGAACTTGACTTTCAGGATATCAAATTGATTTAAAATTGAAATTTGTACTAAATGTAACTTTAAAAAACCAAATTAAAATGAACTTTTTTTCAATTTGTTTTTCCTTCCCTCTTACCACTAAACTCAACCCTCCCCCATCAAATTAAACTAAACAATTTATACTGAGTAGGACTTCAAAATGTCAAATTTAGTTAAAATTAAAAATTCGTAATAATTGTGACCTTTAGGAAATCACATTTAGTTAAAAGTAAGAGTTTGTACTTAATATGACTTTTAAATTTAGTTGAATATGAGATATTGTACTAATGCAAGTTTAAAAAAGAAAAAACAAATGAGGTTAAATGTAAAAATTTGTGCTCAATGTGACATTCAATAATCAAATTCAATAAAAATTGAGAGTTTGTAGCAAATGTTGAGAGTTTTATTTAAATGAACCGTAAAAGTTTGTAGCGAATGTCACATTGAGAGTTTTATTTAAATGAAGGGTTATTATTACTTTACCTTCTTAACGTTTAGTGCCACTATCAATTTCCCCCTTAACGTTATCTTTTAGTCACTTTACCCCTAAGATTAACGGTCAAATTTAACGGAGTTTGTTAATTAAAGTGAAAAGACATGTTTAATCCTTAAAATTATTATTACTTTACCCCCATAAACTATAGTCTCATTATCAATTTACCCCCTAAAGTTATTTTTTAGACAATTTATCCTACCATTAAACCAACTTAGCAAGTTAAAAAACTTTAGAAGAAAATACCCTCCTCTTTGCATAATAAAAATATTTAGAGTGCCTCTTCTTCTTTTTAGTATTAAGAAAAAAAGTCAAAATATTAATTTCTTTTGTCTTGGTAATCTTATTAATATCAAAAAAGAATAGAAAGATGGAGAGGGGGAGGGGTAGGGGGAGAGGGAGAGACCCCAATTCATTTTTAAAAAATTACAAATAAGAAAGAATTAAATACTTTATTATTTTAAAATTATTTCACTTTTCTGTTTACTACCAAATTCTAATCATAATCTCGACAATCTTAATGTAATATGATAATGTTAGACTTTTCTTTATTTTCTTTCTTTGCAAAATCTAATTTTCTTTCTTTTTCTTTTCTCTCTCTTTTTCTTTTCCTAGTATTAATAAGTGTGAAAAAAGAAATTTGAGAAAACCCTTTTATTTTTATGCTTTTCAATCTCTTAAAGTGAAAAAAAGGGAAGAATAACCATTCCAACTTTTATATTTTTAATTATATATAAAAAAGGGTAAATATATTGAAAATTTTTTGACCATACTAGTTAGATTAACAATGAAGTAAAATGCCTAGAAAATAATGTAAAGAACTAAAGTGATTGTATCACTATAATCTAAACGAATAAAGTGATTGTATCACTATAATAACAATGTAGTAATGCTATAAAATAAAAGGGTATTTTTGTCTAAAATTTCTTAACATGTTGAGTTGAATTACTTATGGGGATAAAGTGATTAAAAGATAACGTTAGGGGGTAAACTGAAAGTAGTGATATAGTTTAAGGGGGTAAAGTGATAATAACCCTTAAATGAACTGTAAAAGTTTGTAGCGAATGTGACCGTCAAACTATCAAACTAAGATTGAATCAAGAATTTGTACTGAATATGACATTTAGGAAATTAATGTCAATTAAAATTAAGAGCTTTCAACTAATTAAATTCACTTGAACATGAGATTTTGTACTACACATGTGTCTTAAAAAATAAAAAAAGTTAAAATAAAAGTTTGTGTTGCTAATGACTTTCAAAGTATTAAATTCTATTAAAATTAATAGTTTTTACTGAATTTGAGTTTCAAAAATCATGTTCAATTAAAATTAAAATTAAAATTTATTACTGAACATAAATTAAAAAAAAAATCAAATTAAGTTAAACATGAAAGTTTGTTGTGAACGTGACTTTCAAAATATCAAATTCAATTAAAAATGTAAGAATTTGTACATAATGTGACATTTAGGAAATCACATCCAGTTAAAACTAAGAATTTGTAATTAATATAAGCAATCAAATTTAGTTGAATATGAGATTTTATACTAAATATGAGTATAAAGAAACCAAATGAAGTTAAATATAAAAGTTTTTGCCGAATGTGACTTTTTCTTATCACCCTTTAAGTTTATTTACCAAGCTAATTTAAATATTTAATTGCACTTACAAATAAACCTATGTATGACAATAATAATTGATGTGCATACATGATTTTTTATCTTTTTGCTCAACATGTGTTTTCTTAATAATTGATGTACATTATTGATTTTAAAAAAAGTGCTTTACTAGACAAAAATGGATTGAGAAATGCTTGCTTTGTTATTGTTGAATTTGGGTTATCTAATAATATATCATCAAACTCAAAACAGGGAATTTCAACAATGAACAACTTTTTGTCTTCTTATTTCATTACATTATGAGAAGTGCATATGCAATTCAATTTATAGTCATTAAACGAATTTATAGCTCAAACGGTACTGGAATGAGGGGATCAAATCATCAAAACACTCAAAAGCAAATCACATATTGGGGGCCCTAAAAAAGTTTGACAAAATACTATTAGGTTACGTTATCCTTATCATGCTGCCACAGCCAATGCAGGATAGCAAACAAGAAATGGGCACAGCCACGACAGCAGAGTTACCTTATCACCTTGCACCAGAAAGCCATTTAGGCCAAAAGCACTTGCCTACTTTCAATCTATCCCAGAAAACTATTTTAGATCTTTTGAACACAAGATGCAGTAATTCTTATGAACACCTGAAGCAGGTTCACGCCTTGGTAGTAAAAACTGGCCATCTTCAGGACCATTTTGTTGCTGGAACTCTGGTCAAGTGCTATGCAAATCCTCAATTTGGTAGCTTAGACTGTTCGATCAAAGTTGTGCAACAGGTTCCCAATCCAAATGTTTTCGTTTGGAACTCAATGATTAAAGGGTGTCTAGATAATGAAGAGCACCGTAAGGCACTATCATTTTACTACAGGATGGTAGTTCTGAGTTGTAGGACTAATAATTATACATACCCGCCTCTGTTTAAGGCTTGCAGCATGGAACAAGCTGTTGAAGAAGGTCTGCAAATTCATGCTCATGTGGTAAAGAACTCTTTTGTTGAAGATGGCCATGTTAGATGTTCTGGGATTCAGATGTATGCATCTTTTGGACGGGTTGATGATGCTCGAAAACTGCTTGATGCTGGTGGGGAAACAGATGTAGTCTGTTGCAATGCTATGATTGATGGCTATATGAAATGTGGGGATGTTGATGCTGCAAGAGGGTTCTTTGAGGAAATGGTGAATAAGAACATTGGCTCTTGGAACGCGATGATTAATGGTTTCATGATAAATGGAATGATTGACAAGGCAAAAGATTATTTCAATGAAATGCCAGAGAAAGATGAGATTTCTTGGAGTGTCATGTTGGATGGCTATAATAGAGGAGGACAATTCAAGGAGGCTTTGGAAGTTTTCACAGAAATGCAAAGGGAAAATGTCAAGCTAAGGAAATTCATTCTCTCGAGCGCTCTCGCTACATGTACAAATTTGGGGGCTCTTGACCAAGGGAAATGGATTCATACTTACATAAGGAGAAATTCAATCCCATTGGATGCAGTATTAGGAACTTCTTTGTTAGACATGTATGCTAAATGCGGACGTATTGACTTGGCATGGGATATTTTTGAGAGCATGAAACAGAAAAAGGTCTTTTCTTGGAATGCAATGATTGGGGCACTTGCCATGCATGGTAGAGCAGAGGATGCATTTGACCTCTTCTTCCAGATGCAGAGGGAGAGGTTCAAGCCAAATGACATCACTTTTGTGACTATTCTCAATGCATGTGCTCATGCTGGATTGGTAGATGAAGGTATGAAGTACTTAAACGACATGAAAGAAGTGTATGGAGTTGAACCCACTGTGGAGCACTATGGCTGTGCTGTTGATATTTTGGGCAGGGCTGGGCTTCTTGGTGAAGCACTTGAACTGATAAACTCTATGCCCATGAAGCCAAATGCAGCTGTTTGGGGAACACTTCTAGGTGCTTGCAGGATTCACAAAAACATCGAGTTGGCTGAGAAAGTGGGGAGAATCTTGCTTGAGATGGAGCCAGAAAATAGCGGGCGCTATGCATTGCTATCAAACATCTATGCAAAGGCAGGAAGATGGGATGATGCTACGAAAATCAGAATGCTAATGAAAGAAAGGGGGGTAAGAACAATTCCTGGAAGAAGCATGATTGACCTGGATGGGGTGGTCCATGAATTCAGAATAGGAGAGCAAACACATCCACAATCGAAGGATGTCTACTTGATGTTGGGACAGATCATGAGAAGACTTCAATTGGCAGGCCATGTACCAAATACATCACAGGTCTTGTTTGATATTGGTGAAGAAGAGAAACAAACTGCCCTCAGATACCACACTGAAAGACTTGCAATAGCTTTTGGACTACTTAAAACTGCACCAGGATCAACTATTCATGTCACAAACAATCTTAGAGTATGTGAGGATTGCCACTCTGTTGTCAAGCTTATTTCCAAAATATACAGCAGGCAAATAATTTTGAGAGATCGTGTGCGATATCATCATTTCAGTGATGGGCATTGTTCTTGCAAGGACTTCTGGTAGCTCAGGTTGTTTGTTGATGCCAAAGCATAGGATTTCTTAGTGAATGTGAGTTCACAATATTCCTAAATGTACTAGATCAAAGTGCCACACCTATGTCACAGTGCCAGAAAAGATTCTATCACTCGAAGAGCTAAGCTGTAAAGAGGGATCGAAGCCGATAACTGCTCAGAGAAAATCATCAGATGATCGTGAGGATCCATTTTTGGATACCCTCCTCTTTTTCTCTGCAAAATCAAAGGAAACCAGGCATATGTCAGAAGCAGTAGAGGTGAATAGCGTGTTTGGTTTGCAAAATTTGCTCCCTGTCCAATAAGAATATGACAATCTCAAGCAATCAAGCAAGAATCCTTGTAGTAACTATCAATTTATGTTCAGACAAGCAAGCTCATTTTCCTTCTCAAGCTCAAATTATGACAGAAACAGGTCAAAAAAGACCAAAGAATATGAATTTCATCACATACTCCTGGTTGCAATTGCGCCATATTGCACAACAACGGGTGGAATCAGAGGTTGTAATGAATTTGATGAGCTCCAATGAGGGATGAGTTCCTAAGGTTCAAGAAATCTATACATTTTTACTATGAAACCAACGCCCAGAACTTCTTGTCATTGCTGGCAGCATAATGAAACCAACACATGAGTCTACATCTATACTATGAAACCAGCACCGGAAATTCTTGTCATTACTGCCATATATCAATTACACCACCACCTTATAATTTCTTTATCATTCCTTTTGAAATCCAGTTCATAGATTGGACAAGTAAATGGAACCGAGTTTATTTTGCAAGACAAAGCTCTTCAATTTGTTTTTTTTTTCCGAAGGTTTTATTCAAGTTAATTGGTTTTTATAATATCTTTATATTAAAGATTGAGTAAATATTTGGTAAGTTCTTCTTGCTTCTGCTCTGAGTTTGTCTAACATGCCATGTCAAAGTAGTACCCAATAGAAAATTTAGGCTTGTGATTCCATTCATTTTTGGCTCATTTATTCTTTTTCTTTTTTTTTTAAAATAATTTTCAAGTGTTTCAATAATATTAAGTTATATTATTCCCCCTTTTTTTTTATTTGTCTGAGATTTTCCCCCACACCTTAGAATATGAAAAATATTGTCATGGTGCCTCTTGAATTTAATTCTTAGTTTCTATCATAATGCTTCGAATTAGAATTCTACATCTGAACTACTCAAAAGCAAAATTATGCTATTGTGAATTTGTAATCATCATTATGTAACATTTTCCACTTTCTCATCCTTATTAGATTTATTCTTTGCTCTTGCAAAATTTGTCGGTTTTAATACTAACTATATCTCTTGCTCCTTCTTAAGGGTTTTGATTTCTCTTTTAATTTTACCTTGACGAATAAGGGAGATATGTTAAAGTGCTAACTGCTAAGGTTACCTCTCATGGGACTCTTCCATTGGTTCGAAAATAATTATTAGACATGCCTAGTAGTTGCTCTAGATCGACATAAAATTTTTCGAAAGGATGAATTGCAGTTGCTTGGATGGGAAATACAGCACTAGTAGAATGCAACATAGATATTTGAATTTTCTTCACCTAGGAATTTTTTTTTTTTAAAAAGGCAGGAAATAAATGGAAAACCCAAAAATAAGAAAAGAGAGAAAAGAAAATTTGTATAACTCCAACGAACGCACTGATAAGCTAAACCAATCTGCAATCACACAAACTTTTTTCATTTTCCCCAAACTACCCAACAATTTCTTGGACTTCTACATGACAACGATGCAATTATCCTCACAACCCCATGGGTACTACTGCCCTGTAAGATCCAATTGCAGCTGAAACCGATTCCCCGCCACTCATAAGCAGAGCCAAGATTCAAGACTGAGAGTAGCGTAAACCGAAACACACACTACTCTGGCACTCGCTAGAACAATGGCCTTGAGAACAATCTCACCACCCTTTTCTACTTCTTATCCACAATCCCATTTGGCAGATTTCTTGTTCTTGAACTCACGATCAAGAAAGTATTTCAATCAGTGGCGCCAATATCCAAAATCCCTTTTGTTTTCAGGGCCAAGAAAGATGGGCTTATCCTTGAAAGCCTGTGTGAAGCTGGAGGAAAAAGGTGATAAAATTAGCACTCAAGTTGAGTGGGGAAAGGTATCAGCAGTGTTGTTTGATATGGATGGAGTGCTATGCAATAGTGAAGAGCTATCAAGAAGGGCTGCTGTTGATGTTTTTGCTGAAATGGGAGTCCAAGTCACCACTGAGGATTTTGTGCCCTTCATGGGAACAGGTAAACATCTCATCTTTCATATACTTCTAAGTCGAATTTTGAGGGGTTTTACTATTTACTATCCTTTGTTGCATGTTTCAATCGTTAGTTGTTTGCTTATTTGAATGGGGTTTAGAAGCAAATGATTGTCCTCCAACTCCTTTATTACCCCCCCCCCCCCCTGCTGTTTTGAATTGCTGAAATTTGATATCCCGAGTAACCATTTTATGAGACGACTCTGAATCTGTAAAAAGGCCTTTCATGCAGTGAATATCGCATTCTTTTGTACATACATCTTAGAGTGCAAATTATGGCGTCTATAATCATTGTATGGCCAATTAAGAATGGAAATGTTAGGACTTAGGATCAAGTTTACTTTGCAGCATTATGTGATGAATATATAACATAATATGTGATTTTTTTTAAACTGCAATAGAAGAAATAGTAGAAGCACCTAAGAGAATAAAGATTAGGGGTATTGCACTTTTTGGAAATCCATCTTTTAAATGAGCACTCCCATTTTGTGTCCCCTTCTCTACCCATTAAAACTGGATTCCAGTGCCTAAAGTACTTTGAATAGGTGAGATTACATGCATTCCTTTGTTGAACTCATATTTATTAGCATTTAAATTCTTCAGAAACGTTTTCATTTATGCCGTTGCTTGTAAAGTACTACTTTACAACTGCAATTGAACCCCACAATGAATTTTTTGGGTGTGCCTATGGTCACTATTTCACAATGACTTGATAAATTTCCTTTGTTCCCTTTCTTATTAAGTATAACGTAAAGGTACCCTTTTTGTTTTCTATTAAGGTAGAAAAACCATCCCATGCTACTTCAGATTGGAAAACATAACAACTTCATACAATTCCTGTTACTATTTGAATCCTGATCATGGAAATTTGGGTCCCTGTGTTTATTGGGTAGAAAGGAAAAAGGATTTTTGTCTGTGAACTTGTATACTTCTGAGCCTGCATACCAACTCTAGTCAAGCTGTTTAAACTAGGTTGAGCTGTAGATTGCCTGAAGCCCCATTTCTTTCCAGAAGCTGATTCTCACCCATCATGATTTTACTCTGCTGGTAACTACTCAATTTATTAGGAACCTTAAACAGGCTGTATCAATTAAGCACTTCCTCTTATCTTGTGAAGGAAGAAATCTCTTCTGAGTCCATTAACAAAATTTTGTCCCTTTCATCTGCATATTAAAAATGTCAATTTGCCAATATAAATATTTTGAATTTAGATACTAATCTACTAACTTGATTACGTATAGGTGTTTTCAGTTTCTAGTTCATGTGTTTGGCCAGAATTTGTTATTTTTTTTTGGTTCCTCTTCGATTGCTGAAATAGCTTTTTCATTTCAAATTACTCTGTATTTTTAGAAGATGGAAGTTCTGGATACTAAATGCTTTTGAAAGTCCTTCATGAGGCCTTCGACTCAACTTATTTGTCTGTATCATGAGATCATACCCATAGTTATACCACCTATCCTATGAATATCCTTGATGTCCACCGCACTCCACCTCTTCCCACTGACACTATCTTTTGATATAGAACATATTTCTTACTTGTTCTCTATTTGATTTCCTTATATATGTATTAGGTGAAGCAAACTTTTTAGGAGGAGTTGCTTCTGTTAAGGGTGTTAATGGATTCAATCCTGAGGCAGCAAAGAAGAGATTTTTTGAGATATATTTAGATAAGGTTGATGAAACTGTCTAATTCGATTTATCACTTTCATTTATTTTGTAGTCATAGCAAATCTTTTTCCAATTGCTAGTAACTGGTATTAGACCATGACATCCACAATACCTACTGTCTTGTAGTATGCGAAACCAAACTCTGGGATAGGTTTCCCTGGTGCCTATGACCTCATTCAACTGGTGAGTTGGTAGCAATAGAGAACTTGATATTCTTTTATTTCTGCTATTGTGACCTGTTATCTCATTTGATACTGCACAACAATAGTGTAAAAGCAATGGCCTTAAAGTTGCTGTGGCATCTAGTGCTGACCGCATCAAGGTTGACGCAAATCTAGCAGCTGCTGGTTTACCAGTGTCGATGTAAGCTGACGTTTTACATGCAATAATTCTTGCATGCCAAAAAATTGTGAATTACAATACTGCCACTTCATGCTCTACATCCATTCTGTTCATAAAATAGGACAAAGTTAAGAATTCTCCCTGTCGTAGCTGCACTTATGCAGCTGAATTCCTTAGGAGTTCTATCTCATAAATATTTCTTGAAGTCTTTTAGAATCTTAACAATCATGAAAAAGTTCCTTTTTGCCTGCTCTTTATCTCTTCACCACATCATCTTTATCCTTGGTTCAAATAAGGCAAAACATAAAAAAAAAAATAGATGATATCTAAATTTGGCTGTGAAAATTTTAACAAAAGGTTTTTGGCACCCATCTCTTAATATGTTCGGAGTAAGAAACTCTGGATCTATGAGATTTTAGGTTAAAATTCTTGATATTTTGAAATTTAAAATTTTTTAACTAAATGTTGGCGGATAGTAACTATTGATTCACAGTATTAAATTTCAATTCATTAGGTTATAGAGTAAATAAAACCTTTACCCAACGAAGTCCACTGCCTCAATTGAGTAATGTTAGAGAAACTATTTGTGGTTTGCCATTTAAAGGGTTGGGCACCCTGAGAAACTTTAGAATTCCTAATGTTAACAATTATGTGTATTTGCAGAAATTTATGGATGATATGTATCTACTTTTCTCTATGGACTGCAGTTATCTACTTTTCTCTAGAAAATTACAGCTATTTATGTAGTAAAAGAATTTCCTGTGGAAAACATTAATAATGCTTCTTAAAGAAAAATGCAGTAGCACAGAAGTAAAATTCAAACCATATCAGGCATATTGTTAGTGTTTAACATTTTCTGCTAAATAAGTGTTTATCACGCAAATAGATGTTTTCCACTAATCCAACCAAGCAGCAGTTGTGCATATTTTATGAATTGTTGTAGGTATAATTGGCATATTGCTTAACTCTAACAGATCTTCCGTATTTCAATAAAAGATTGGAAGTATGCTAAATTCCACTGAGAAACACAGTATGTATTTATCCATAACTAATCAAATATTTGTTAGTTATTCGTTCACAAGATTCAGAGAGAGATAGAGCATGTGTTAAAAGGACCCCAGATGTATACTTTCAGAGACAAGATATCTGAGTTTGTCCGTGTTAGCCATTTCAAATGGTTAACAGTAATTATGTGCTTGTTTTCTTGTTCTATGATTTGTCTACTGTTGCATTGAATGGTTGAAAAGCTTAGATTCTTTATTTCTGGCTTGAATCTAGTGAGAGAAAATTTTTTGAATGGATAAATTGAAACTATTTACAATAAAAAATTGTATTGACTCTTCTCCTAATTTGCAAGAATAATAATTTGTGATTAGGGTTCTTAACAATTTTTTTAGGGACTTAAGCTGAAACTTTTTCTAATGTTTCACTTGTTAAATGAGAGTACTGGACCTTGAAGTACTTAATTGAGACTTAATGAATATTTGATGGCTAAATTACTCATGATTATCATATCCGTACCCATATATATGAGCTGTAACTCAAAATACAATGCTTCAACTGACTAGCTCTGAGCAGATTTCTCTGCATTTGGGTTACCTTTTACAATGGCTTTCATATGATTGTTGAACAAAATTTGTATCCTGTGACTTGGTTTTAGAAGTGAAAGAATGTTGTATTATATAAATGTTATGCAAATTGCATTTAGTCCTTAATGCTCAGTTTGAGACCACAAATTTACCACATGTACACTTTTAACTTGCTTGATCTGGTCATACTTTATGTAGGTTTGTCTTGATCTTAAAAGGATTCCTACTTTTAACAGGTTTGATGCTATAGTGTCTGCTGATGCATTTGAGAATTTGAAACCTGCTCCTGATATATTTTTAGCTGCATCAAAGATTTTGAGTGTACCAACCAGTGAGGTATGGTTGCAGATTATCAAGGTTTTTTTGGGTATAGTAGGTTGTCTTTTCTTTTTTTCCTTTTTTTCTTTTATCTTTCAGTATTTCTTTTCCTTTCAAAGTTTTACATGCCTTTGAAGGCCAATATGACATGCTTCAGATGTGCATAATATTATATTTCTAGAATTCATGTAGACATACACGAGGAAGTGTCTAAAAGTGTGACTGTGGAAAAAGTAAGTTTTGCTCTATACAACTCTGGAGGCCATGGGATCTATGAATGTGATGAAAATTAAAGCTTTGAAGAGCTAACTCTTCTTAGACCTTATAGTGCATGTGACTTTTTCATGCAATCTATATTTTTACATTGTTTTCCTTCAACCTACATGGAGTGTGGATTACATTAGCATGGTAGATTCCATGGACGTTTGACTAGTTCTTTAACCAAAGACAACTTCTCATTTTACTTGTATGGTTTCATTGAACTCTTATGCAGCCATCAGCTGCACCATTGAGTAACTGGCTTTCTGAAGTCTAGACAATTCAAGCTGTCTTTTTCTTTGGCTGCATTGTTTGAATTCAGAACTATCTTGATAACCTACATCTTTATGCAGTGCATTGTCATTGAAGATGCCCTAGCTGGTGTGCAAGCTGCAAAAGCAGCACAAATGAGGTAGTTTATAGATGTTTTTCCTTGTATTGGAATCTCTACTAAATTCTTCTTGTTTATATGTGAATATTGTGGATGCTTTTTTCTCATGAACCTGTCATTTTGGTGTGTATGTGCTGTCTTGGTTCTCCCTAAATAGTCTCCTTACTGGACTTATTTCAATTAATTGTAGTTAATATGCTTGCAGGTGTATAGCCGTGACAACAACATTATCAGAAGATTCACTGAAAGGAGCTGGTCCGTCTCTTATCAGAAAGGATATAGGCAGCATTTCACTTGATGATGTACTCAGTGGTGGCTCTGGTTGTCATAGTATGTAGTTTCTAGAACATAATATGGTACTTTTTGTAGCATTTCTTAATGCAAATTGGTGGCACTAGCTTCGTCTGAGTTGTGGGAAGAACTTCAACTGAGACACTTGTAATGAGTATTACATGTAAATGAATGCTATAATGTTCTTATTCGATTTATGGAAACTGAATTTCCTGTGAGCAGTATGAATTCTTACCTGTTAATTTTTTTACCATGAATTCCTTAAGAAAGCATAAAAAAAAGATTTTGTTATATTCATTTATGGAAATCTTTCATCTGGTGGTGGTTGATATGCAGTAGCTAGTTGTAAGACGAGATCTCATGATGACAAACCGTTGCAGATATGAAGGTGCAGGCGTCTATTCAATTCATTGACCATTCTATTGAAACCTCACCTGTGTCCAGTGGAGCAGAGATTAGGTCAATACTAGATAAATATTCAAGTAAAGATGCTGTTTCCTCAGTTGAAGGGTAAGAGTGATACATCATAGCATCTTTCCATTTAATATCCAAGTTCTATAATGTTTACCAGGGATTGATTAATTTTGCTATTTAAGAAAATTTGAATTTTCTATTGTTGGAATGTCATTCTAAAATGAATATTGATGAAGAAGAAATCTAGAACTGGAAGTAGATTTGATTTTTTGAAGGATGAAGCCAATAAGAAACCTGAACTTATTGACGACAGACAGAACTAGTCTCTAAAGCCTATAGATCCTAGTCATAAATTTCCCTCATAATCCCCTGATGAACTTTCAAAGCACCAATGAAAGCTCATAGTGATGTACCACATGACAAGGAAAATGAATTTTTCCTTTTTCCTTATCTTATGATAGGCCTACAGATGGGACAAAGTATTCATGATGATTTGGCTCGCCCACTTGATAACTAAGTAAATTTCATTCTTCTAATCTTGCTTGGACTTCTCATTTCTTTGAAAATCTATTGGGTACTTTTCAGCTGTATAATAAATTTAACCGCAACCAAGCAAAACATATGCTGGACATTTGTCAAACTCTTTTATGAAGTTACGGCAGTAATTTATCAACAGGTTTCGGGGTTCTAGGCGAGATCTTCTGAGATATGGCAGTCTGGCTGTTGCTGTTGGTTGTCTTCTTTTCACCATCAACAACTGGAAGGTAATACTTTGTTTGATAAAAAGTCAAGTTAGAATTCAAACTTAACTATTTTTGCTTCTTGTAACTTAGATGTCATTGTGTCTTGGAAGCTGCTGAATTCTGCAGGCAATGCAGTACGCATCTCCTAAAGCTATCTTGAATCTATTGTTCGGAGTTAGCAGCCCTCAATGGCAAGTCAGCAAAGGTCTTGCAACTGTGATAACATAATCTTTAATGTATTCTTGCTGCCAATTCTTTAAATCTATTCTTCCATTTTTTCTCTTTTAAAATTTCTTATGTTGCATTTTTTAATTCTAGTCAGGAGTTCGTGACAGAAAATATGCATGTCATTTGTATTTGGTTGATCAGACATTTTGCTTTTAGCCACTTTATAGCATTTTATCTTCTGATTTTGGGGTGGGCTGTATGAACAATTGAACACAATACTACAATGAGTTATTAATATTTTATTTGGTCACAGATGAATCTGGTTCAGTAAGAATCCAACAATTTGTGGACTATATAGCAGATCTTGAGAACAGGTAGACAAATATTCCTTGCTCTTCAAGATTATCATATCTTTGCATTTTAACATTTTCACTCTAATTTCTGAGCAACCTACGAATTTGGTGTAAAAAGGACTGCACGTTGTGTATCTTTGATCTGCTTGATGTTTTGAATTCATAATTTTTCTTAACATCTTTCCTAAATGGCTTCCTGTTATCTTACATGTCTAAGTGGAAGAGCACCAGAGGTGCCTGAATTTCCACTTAAGCTCGACTGGTTGAACTCAGCTCCTCTTCAGCTAGGCAGGGTATACATATTACTACTTAGCTTGAGCATTTTTATCTTTTTTGCATCTATGCTTTGTGGTATTTGTTGATTCTTGCTGCTGACATTTTCTTCTTTTCTTCTATTTATTTTTCTTTGTCATCTAGCTAGATACTTTTGCATGTCAATATGTGCTTATGAATGATCTCTTCATTTTGTGTTCTGATTGTAATACAATCTGATGGATTGGGGAAACTTCCTTCTTTGAAATTTAGGTTTCATTGAATTGTTGAGGACATTTTCATATAATGTATGCTGTGCTTGGAAACAGTTTTCATCTGTGTGAAGGAAAATGTTCTATTTTAGTAGTGGTGAAAGAAGATCTCTTTTCTTTTATCCTCTTCTGAACATGTGGTATTGCTAAACATTTAGCCATAGACTACCAAGGAATCTGTTTTACGGGTAACCATTTCTTAATTATATTGTGCGAGGAAATGTGTGTTTTATGCAGTTGCCTATGGCATGACTGGTGATTTTTATGCTTATGCTGCCTTCGGGGGCCAATTCTTTATAGGATCTAAGAGGAAAGGTGGTTCTCTTGGATTTCTGGACATATTGTTGTATAAATTGTATGCACGTGCTACCAGATCTGGACTATTTGGAGAAGAAATACAAAGATATGCCTGTAAGATATTACCCTTTCAATTTGTGATTCTCCTCTATTTGCTTCTGCTCTTTCCTTATGAACCAGGACTTCATTTTAATTCTGTGTATATAGTGCATCTTCTATTCTTCTACAGTTTCGATATTATTCCAAACCTTTGCTTTGACTTTGACCTGGATCAAAAATAATGGCCATTACCTGTTTATTCAAGTGAAGCATTACATCAATGTGTGATGAGCAGAATCTTGATGTAGAATTGTCTGGCTGTTATGACTATTGAAGATTATTTTTGTGTTTTCCTAGTTCACAAACTATTATTACAAACATCTTACCATAGTGCTAAATGTTCAAGACTCATCCACACAGTGCCTAGATGACACACTTTTATTACTACAGACCTAGTAAAAATGGTATATTGTTTTTTCTTTCAAAACATTTCTCCTTATGAATGTGTAGTCTAGGAACATAGGGTCATCAATGAAGAATGAAATATAGGAATCAACATGATTTTGTAAATAGTGTCCAGTTTTAACTTATAAGTAGGTACTAGAGGATAACAAAGTTACTTGAAAAGCATTTACGAGAGGAGTTGGATGATAATAAATGTGAAAAACAACACGCCTCTTTGGTGATAGACCAAGGTAAAGTTGATCAATCATCCCCACTAAACTTGTTGAATCATTTGTTCCATCACAGAGGAACATTTATTTGAGAACAACCATATCTACTCCTACATAGTTTGAAGTTGTTTCCTTTTATCCAAATGCAGGATTAGAGTTCATACTTTTCTTGGCTTAGTTGGACTCGGTAATATACATGCAAACTACCAAAAAGCTAAATAGATCTCTGCAGACAAGAATTGTAAGGAATACCTACTAAAAATTAAAGTACGGTGCAAAGCTTGAAACCCACTGAGGGAAATCTGGTTGATACTTTATTAAGTAGTTTGAGTTATTTCAGCTTGAGCTGAAAGAAATATTATGATAATATGTGCTTTCTTAGGAAGATTCAAGTACACTTGCACTTTTTCAGTATTTGTTGTTGTTGTTGTGTGTTTAGACCTGTATAATATAAATTTACATGATTTTCATCTGAGCAGATGCCATAATGTGGCTCCTGAAGTAAATCACATCTTGAGGGCATGGCTCTTTTTCTTCACAATACTATGCAAAGTTTGGGTTATCTACAAAGTATATATTTGTTCAAAATAAAAGGAATGTTGATGCTTTTATTAGGGGCCCATAGGTATAGAAGTTGAAAGTCGACTTTTAAAAACATCGACTACTCCATCTCCTTATTTCATGTTACTTTCTTGTTCTTCTTTTGCAATTCATGCCAATATTCTCATGCACACCAGACATAATCAGAACATATCATCGTGCATAATCTTCCCAAAGCATGAGGATTCAAGGATGCATCTCCATAAGTGGTTTAACCTTTCAAACAATATATGCAATGGAAATTGAACCACAATACACTTTTGGGATTCAAACCCAAAACATTTTCCATCTACAAACCTTCTCTAATCATAATTCATGGGTTTGGATTAGCCGGTGTATGGCAATGTTGACTTCAGCTTACTATCCTAACCTTGTATTTCTCGCAACATCGATGTCCAATGAAAGGTCCTAAGCTTTCTGAACTTTTTGTGTTGGAAAGTTCCTAATATATAGTTGGTATAATTACTCATTGACTGGGATCGGTTACAGTGGTTTTGAGCTGTGCCACATGGATACTGATTATGTTTGATCTTATATGTATGTTTGGTTGTGTTGTGGGAGTTTTGTGAGGATTTCAAAGGAAGAAAGAGAAGAAACGTAAATCGGGAGGGGGGAAAATGGAGAAGTCAATTTCTAAGAGATCAACTTTGAAATTGATTTCTTCAAAGTCGACTTCAAAGTTGATTTTTGAGAAGTAGACTTTTATATTTAAGGAAGCCAGTTAAAAATATCTATACATTTCTTTAATTTGTAATTAAAACAGCAATATTGGTGTAAATTGACAAGTTTTCTAGATCAAAGACCGAATGCCTCTTTTGTGCATCTTTTCCATTTAAATAGAAAAACTCTGTACCTTCTCTCCTCCGTCAGAATATCTACCTCCCTAATGTATTAATTACATATATGCTAATATACATCTAATA
The DNA here is from genome assembly GCF_003713205.1 of Coffea eugenioides. NCBI lineage: Eukaryota > Viridiplantae > Streptophyta > Magnoliopsida > Gentianales > Rubiaceae > Coffea > Coffea eugenioides. The sequence goes on from NC_040036.1 coordinate 75,157,195, forward strand.
TAGTAGACCATAATCAGCTCTCCTTGATTAGTGCAATTAGTAGACTAGATCCCATAAGCAGCTGTTCTTGTCTCTAGCAGATCAGATCTCATAATCAGTTGCTGCCCATGACTTCCATAAGCAGCTGTTCTTGACTTTTACTTTTGCTAGCAGGCTGTCCTTGACTTCCATAAGCAGCTGTTCTTGACTTTTGCATTTAGTAGACCAGATCCCATAATCAACTACTGCCCTTGATATTCCCCCTCAAATTGATGCTGGTGGATCAAAAAGCATCAATTTGTCAACCAGAAAATTGTGTCTATGACGGGAGAGAGCTTTAGTAAATATATCAGCAGTTTGGAGATCAGTGGTAATATGAGGAAGAGAAATAACATGATCATCATATGCTTCACGGATAGAGTGACAATCAACTTCAATATGTTTTGTACGCTCATGGAATACAGGATTAGCAGCAATGTGAATAGCGCTAGTATTATCGGCATGAAGGGGAGTAGGTGAGCTTGGGTTTCAATAGATGCCTAGAAAACTGATTATGGGAGGCAAAGGATGCTAGAATTATTTCTTGGATTCTAGCATCTATTGAAGCTCATATGGTGAACAATTTACGCTCCTTTAATACAGCAAAGGAGATGTGGGATCATTTGAAGCGTGTATATCATCAAGATAATACAGCAAGAAGATTTCAGCTTGAATTGGAAATTAGTACATGTAGCCAAGGTAATCTCTCTATTGAGCAGTATTATTCTGGATTTCTTAATTTATGGAGTGAATACTCTGGTATAATCTATTCTAAGGTACCAAGCGAAGCCTTAGCCGGTATTCAAGCGGTTCACGAAGATAGTAAGCGTGACCAGTTTCTAATGAAACTGAGGCCTGAATTTGAGGCGATTAGAGCTGGATTGTTAAATAGAAACCCAGTTCCTTCTTTAGACGTATGTCTTGGTGACTTGTTGCGAGGACATGATCGTTGAGATAAAATACCTCTCTGTTGCAAAAATGCTTGAAAGGCATGTGACATATATTCCCCGCCATTGTCAGAGCGTAAAACTTTAATGCAAGTAGAAAATTGTGTTTCTACATAAGCTACAAATTTCTTAAAAACAGCAAATACTTCAGCTTTAGTACGCAAAAAATATACCCATGTGAAACGACTATAGTCATCAATGAATGTCACAAAATATTTATATTGTGCATGTGAAACAACAGGAGTAATACCCCAAACATCACTATGAATGATCTCAAAACTTGTATTAGCATGACCACCATGACTAGGAAAAGGTAATATTTTACTTTTCCCTAGTCTACAAGTAGAACAATCAAAAGACAATTTATGATTAAAACACTGATCCTTGCTCCCCAGAAAATCATGCTTTATTAAATGAGATAAAATGACATTATTTGGATGACCCAATCGTTGATGCCATACTTCAACTTTATTGTCAACAACCATAGAAGCCAAAGACAAACTACTTGGAACTGAAAATTGCAAAGGAAATAGTCTGCCCACTTTAGGCCCCTTCGCGATCACCTTCCCCGACACCTGGAAGTTGGTCGACACCAGGAGCTGTCTCTATGGTTTTGAAAATAAAAGGAGATTGCATTTAGATTAGCAAGGGAACATGATACTCCGACTGACAGAATTTTTGTTAACACCCAAATGAATTTGCAGGGCTTGCATAGTTCATCTAAATCTTGTTCAATGCACTGCTTTAAAACCTATATATTGTGAACCACAGCTGGTACATTTATGACTGTCTTCATGCAGTTTGTTGTTGTGGGGGTTCATTCAGCAAAGTTCGATAATGAGAAAGATTTAGAGGCAATTCGAAATGCAGTTCTGCGGTACAATATAACTCATCCAGTAAGTGCTTTTATTGTACTTCAGCATGATCGGATTTTGATATCTAGAAATTTGGTTTCTGTATTACTTTACCCTATCAAAGTATAGTTCTTGTTCGTCCATTTCCCTCTGGGTAATGGGAATATGGTCCATCAACAGTATTGAACAACAGTTAAGGTTTTCCTGAATTGAAGCTACAGTGATTTTCCAAAGAAATGCTGGTTATATGCAGTAGAAACCTTTTGTCTGGACATAGAGGAGATTGCCATAAGTTTTAGTCTGACTGAAAAGCTATCAGTATCTCTTTTTTAGGGTATTTAAGTGGTCAACCAACTGTAGGCAAGACATTTGTATCATCGACTGCAAGTCTTCTAGGAATTGAAAGTGCTCCTTTAGATGTCTTTTCTCTTTTCTTTTTTGAAACTTCATGCTATTTAAGTGGGCATCTAGTTTTCAGATTACCAAAACATTGAAAACATATAATGGGATCTTCCCTTCGTATTTGATGAATGTACTCCTTGATCATTTAAATTTTGTCAGTTGAATTTTCCATGCCCATCTGCTGTGTTCCTGTTGACGGCATAAATAGCATAACTTTCATATTTGAAAATTCAAGTCAATGACCCATTTTTGATAATAGGTGGTCAATGATGGAGATATGAGTTTATGGAGAGAATTAGGTGTTAATTCATGGCCTACCTTTGCACTCATTGGTCCAAATGGAAAGCTTCTTGCGCAGTTAGCTGGTGAAGGTCGCCGAAGGGTACTATAGTCTTTCTCAATCTTTACAACCAATTTCGCTGTTTCAATTTTGTTTTCAATCACACATGGTACTACAGTATAAATGCCTAAGTTATGAATTACATTGACCCCAAATCAGCTCAAGCGTTGTTTATTGATGGTATTGATATTTACTATAGCGTAGTCTTTCTTTGTTATTTGCACTAATTCAGGATAGTTGTTTGGTTAAATTTACTCTTTTTCTTCTGATGTTCTTCCATTCTTGTTTTCTTTCCTGTCTTTCTTTTGCAGATTTTTGCTTTCGAGTTTGATGAAATTAATATATCTAAACTAATGCTAAAACCAGGCAGATATTAATGGATATCTCCAATAACTGGTTACTGAAATCTAGTTTAGTTCTTTAGAATTGTATTCTAGCAGATATGCTCCCTTTTAGTTGGATCCTCTCCAGTGCTTGTTCTAGAAATTGTTTTGTGGTTGATTGTGAATGTTAACTTGTGCGATCAGTAGATGTTTTGCCAATGTGATGAAAGTGTTAAAAAGGAACTAAAAGGTTTGACTTTTCTTTCTTCCCAAGGATCTTGACAATCTGATTGAGGCAGCTCTGCTATTTTATGGTCAAAAGAAGATGTTGGATAGCTCACCTATTCCTTTGAGGCTGGAGAAAGATAATGATCCTCGTTTATCTACATCACCATTGAAGTTTCCGGGCAAGCTGGAAGTTGATGTTCTCAACAACCGGCTATTCATTTCAGATAGCAATCACAACCGAATAGTGGGTTCTTATTCTCTTTTACCTATTCGTTGTGCATACATGCAGCGCTAAAGACATCCCCCTTTGTTGTCACCAAAAACTTAATAATAGAAGAAAATTCATGTAGTTCGACTCATTTAAGATATCCCTTTTTGAATGCCATTGTTAAAAAAGAATTCACTTGATGAGACATGGCATTTTCCATGTATGGGATATGGCATTTAAGAATTAACTTGTATGAAACATCTCAAACTCGGACTCTGATCTTGTTTGTTTGGCATAGTTGGCATAGAATATTAGTGTAGCAGAAGCTAGTTCTTGCTTCAATCTTTCGGAACTTCTATTTTATTTTCAAATCCTGTTTGAGGTATGAGTTCATTGCATGCCACCTGTGGATAATGAAAATTATCATGCTTTAAATATTTTGTTGGCAACTTTGATAAATTGACATCATGCTTCTTTAGCTAAGTGATTAGCATTCTTACATAACCCTTTTAACACCTAGAACTGGAGGGTAGATCCTATTTCATGTTCCAAGATGTACTTGTTTTAAAATTATTCTATAGGGTTATAATTAGGGAAGATTAAGTTACAGGGAGCTACCATGATGAAATGATGAAGAGGGCATAGTTTCAAATTATTTATTATAAAGGTCATTTGTACAAAATTCTGTACATGCATTGATCAATGTATGCAAAAAGCTGTACATTTGTACAAAAATCAGTACAATTGCCCTTTATAGTAATTAGCTGAATTGTACATCCTCTTGATTATTTGCTTCTCCTAGCTTTCCCTTTCCAGTTTTCCATATAATTAATCATCCTGGAGTTTGATTTCTTGCACAGCGCTTTACTCACACCCTTATTCTATCAGTCATAGATGACCGTATATTGTTTATAATTCTTACTAAAATCATGAAGATTATAGAGTTCTGTGAATTCATCAACCTATGTTAGATTGTAAAATATGACACAGAAACTGCTAAATCAACCTATGTTAGATTGTAAAATATGACACAGAAACTGCTAAATGCTGTCTCAGATTTAGTGAAAGTTAAGAAAAAATTTTTGCTTCCTGAGGCTTCTGCTATCAAGTATTACTTTCTGGTTCAGCTGGTATACTCATTGGAGAATACAAGCTTTCTTTGTGCCAGAATTACTATTTTGTTGAACCTGTTGTTAAGGGCTTTATAAACAAATATTTGTTCTGCATGTCTAAATGAACCTAAAGGTACGGGAAATAAAAAAGCTTCATTGACTTATAGCACAAATTTTTATCCTTCCACGTTGCAAAGTGCCTTGTACCATCTTTTCGTCAGAATGCTTATGGCTTTCCATCACAAATTCTTGTCCTAGGTAGCATGTTGGTTATCTTTGAGTCATCTCTGACTTCACCATAATCTGTATGCTGCTGCACTTTTTTTTTTTTTTTTTAATGAGGCTAATTAGCCTAGTTTTGCTGTCTTGTCACTTGGTGAGTACAGGTGGTCACTGACCTTGATGGGAACTTCATAGTTCAAGTTGGGAGCTCAGGAGAAGAGGGTTTACGTGATGGCAACTTTGATAATGCCACCTTCAATCGCCCACAGGCAAGTATCTCTTCCTGATTTTATCTCGGTTGAAAAATTGCAATTTCAAACTTTTTTTAGTATTATTCTCTTAAAATATGGGTTTTTCTTTAAGTTGCTTCTGATAGCTTCAAGGTTTTGTTGTCCTAGGGACTGGCTTACAATGCAAAGAAGAACCTCCTGTATGTAGCAGATACTGAAAATCATGCATTAAGGTAGCTGCTCTGTTGTGAGCTTTTTATTTACTAATGGTTGTATTTGTTGTCCATATATGTTATATCTTTCCTATGTACCTCATCCTGATGGAGAAAAGCTATTAAATGGCTTTACCGTTAAAAAACTTTTCAGCTTGTATTATCCAATTTGATGAATACCAGATGTGGTTAGAATCACAGGGTTCATGTCCTGATTCTGTGACTTAAAATGTCAACTAAACAGCAGCTTATTCCATTGGGCATGGAGTGGATGTTGCATTCCCCTTACATATTATTTTTTATTCTTTACCAAAACAAATATCGTTTGCTTTCTTACCAAAGAACCCTTATTTTCTGGAAGAAAACTGAGAGCCAGGCTGAAGTTGTAATAATGATAAAGGTGTTACAATAGCCATATTCACCAAGTTCTTATATTGGCATGGAAAACAATAATTATGAAACAATTTGCTGCAGGATACTTTTTGTTCTTTGGGAGATAACAAAATTTTCAATCTACACATGGGGAATGTTGGATATTATATTATTTTCTGCTAATTTTGTGGTCCACTAGTAATAATGTGGAGAAGATTGAATAGTAGTCCTATTAAAAGTTTCCCTTTTTATACCTTCTACATGATCATCATCATGAATTGTCTGCTAAGGGATATTTTACAGTAGACAGTTCACTTTGGGCTTGCAGTTACTGGGTTGCTTAATTGATAGAATACATCAAATTGTTTGGATAATTTTAATATGTTAAAGCCTATTTCTTCAGAGTGATTGATTTTGTCAACGACACTGTTCGAACTCTTGCCGGAAATGGAACCAAAGGGTCAGACTATGACGGGGGAAAAACAGGAGATGCTCAGGCAAGATGCGAAGAACAGTTCTTTATTACATGCATATATAGAGTTCATAGGTTCTGGTCCTGGACATAGAATATTGACATGAGCATGCATTTATCTTGGTAAACTCACATAATTATGACAAAAATATTATGCACGATGTAGGCAGCTATCCTTCTAAAAATATACACTCTTTTTCAATGTTTTGCAGCTTCTTAATTCTCCCTGGGATGTCTGCTTTGAGCCCCTGCATGAGATTGTTTACATTGCGATGGCCGGTCAGCATCAAATCTGGGAACACAACACCACCAATGGTGTTACAAGAGCATTTAGTGGTAACGGATATGAGAGAAATTTGAATGGTTCTAGGTAATACATGTAATTATGCTTATTTACATCATAAAAATGAGATGATGCTTTAAGCTAACCTCAATTTCTCTCTGAATTATTTAAAGATTGCTTTTTCTCATGCGGAGTTTATTTTTCTCGAATATTAACAGAACAGGCATATTACGCTTCTTGTTTCCCTTGTTGGTCTTAACCTCTGTGCAATTGATTCTAGCAAGATGTGGATGCTGTGTCAACAAATAGCCTGCCAGTTGTCTTTATCTGTATGTCCAAAATTATTACTTTTCTTCTGGCTAGCATGTCTAAGCTAACTGAAAGGAACTTGCCAATATTTTACTTTGAAATATTTTGGCTTGATACTTGCTGTGCCATTCTTTTTCTTTTTCATTTGGTTATATTCCCAGTCCTGAGTGGTTACTGTATGGCATCTTGTTGCTTTATGCTCCAGTCAACTCATGCTACTACACAATTTCAGCATCCTAGATCATACCTCTGTTTTCAGATTAGAAGCACAATCACTCAATCTCCCAATACAATCATTCTTGAGAGTGACAGGAATGAGAAGGAGATAAGCAAAGAGCGGCTTGTGGCAGCTCCATTATGGACAAACATATGCTACATTTTTACTGTTTTCAGCTATCTAGTGAATGATTTAGACATGATGCATCAGATCTCCTGGCAAGGGACAACTATATCAATTCTGAGTTTTTAATGGCGCAAAACTCATAATAATGGATGATGATGATCTCCGTCCTAGTAAATTTTGTTGAATAATTACCTCAATCATGAAGCTAATCATGTTAAATAACACGTGATTTATGTTTGTATGCACTCCAATGTAAATACCAAAAAGAAAGAATATCAGATATCTGTTCCATATATCTGAAATATATAAGATATCTAAACCCACATAGCATGTAACATGTGAAACATATATGAGCTGGATAACCTTGTACTTGTGTACAGTGCTTAATTGCCATTTTACGTTTCACGAAGTGTTGGTGTTGCTCTGTGTAATTATTGGCAAAACTTACTATAGAATATTGTGGTCCTGGTGCATATTCATGATCCCATATCAATTCCCAGGTCACCATAGATACCCCAATTGCTACATCTGAAAGCCAATGAACTCTGAGTGAACTCAGTAAAGTGGAGAATGATTTATATCTGTTAGATACCATGGAATCTGATTAGGTGAGCTTTGGCTGTGAATAAATGCCCTGTATCGAAATTGTGGAAAGGCAAAGGGTCAAATGACTAAGTATTCATGTTGTTAGACTGCAGAGATAAATAGAATAATATCTTTAACAACCATTTCTTTTAGTGAGGTAATGATAAATCTTCTAAGGGAACAGAAAAGTGTCGAGCCACATTTATTACAAATATACGTTTACAACATGAGACAACTTAGTCATGATCTGGATGTTGCAATAAATCACATTAAAAGATGTTGAAGAGGTTTACAGGTCTAGTGGCTTTTGAAGAAAGAGCATGTGTCATGGACTCTATCTACATGTGAAGCTCAATGTAATCTTATCGCTAAAAGAAAGCTATTGCCTTCATTCTTTAGCTTTCTGCTGCAGAAGATGATAATGTGAGTCATATGTCAGATAATGATTCATTTATCCACCAATCTATTAGTGCATATTGATGCAAGACTCTGTCCCGATTTCCTTTTCTCTAAATTGTTTTCATCCTCTTGAGTTTTACTCTTCCTTTGTTCATTTATTCGTTTATTCGTACAGCTTAATGAATACATCATTTGCACAACCTTCTGGAATTCATTAGCTCTTGAGTTTTACTCTTCCTTTGTTTGTTTATTCATGCAGCTCGATAAATACATCATTTGCACAACCTTCTGGAATTTCATTATCTCCTGGTAATATGTTGGAGCAACTTCAACATTTAAATTGTCCTCAATTTCTTCAAATAAATATGTTTTGTTACTTTTTGCCAGTCTTACATCTTTTAATTGGATTATTAGATTTGAAGGAAGCATATATTGCTGATAGTGAAAGTAGCTCAATTCGAGCACTTGACCTAAAAACAGGAGGATCAAAATTACTGGCTGGTGGTGATCCAGTTTTTTCAGAGAATTTGTTCAGGGTACTTTCTCTTTTAACTTTTTCTGGTGAATTCTTAACCCATTTCTCTGTTCACATCCTGAAGCACAAAGGTCCTTGATAGCATAACTTTCTGGTATGCTGCAGTTTGGGGACCATGATGGAGTAGGCTCTGAAGTACTTCTTCAACATCCGTTAGGTGTCTACTGTGGAAAAGATGGTCAGATTTATCTGGCAGACTCATATAATCACAAGGTCTGTTCTGATCTTGCTTTAAAGTCATACCAGAAATAAGTTACGAGCAGCAATATGATACTGAATACTGAGCAGTACTTTTTGATATAATTTATACCTTCAAGAGTCCTTTTGGAATTGAATTCCAGTATCTTTTCTACACACTATTCTGGAAACTGGAGATTCTTTGAATCATATGAACCCCGTCATTGTTCAAATATGCAATTCAAATTTGCCATGTCAGTTGATCCATGATCATGTCAAAGAAAAAAGATATGCGCCATGTAGGTTAAGCACATAAGCTGATACTTTCCAGAACTAAGTATTCCTTTTATCTAGCTAAATTTACTCTTGATCCATCTTATCTTTTTGTTCATCTACAACACTAACATTACTTGGAAAACAATAGAGATTTAGATTTTCTGATTTTCATTTGACAATATTTGGACTAATCTATATTCCATTAATGAAAATGAAACCCATAAAAATTCATTATGAGATTATAATTATCCTGTCCAGGGGTATGGCATATGCAGAATTGGTATATAAGAACCAATTTTGTTTATATCCCTAGTGCAATTACCATTTAATAATGTATTAAAATACGAAATGACTGTGAGCTTAATCAACTCAATCAACTTCACTGTTGCAGCATAGGGCTTCTTTTAATCTAAAATTTGTAACAATTATCCTGGAATTTGTTTATACTTCTATTTTTAGTACCTATATATGCTGAAGTGTGCTTTATATGTCAGATCAAGAAGCTGGATCCTGCAAGCAGAAGAGTGAGTACGTTAGCAGGTACAGGGGAGGCTGGTTTTAGGGATGGAGGGGCACTGGCAGCTCAGGTTGGAAGATCTTTCTTCTATGTTTCAACAGATGTATGATTAATTGTGTTGCTAGAATTTCATGATACTGCTTTGGTTGGTGCTTATCTATTTCCGAGTACACGAGGATGCAACATGATTCCTTTTAAAAGCATGTGATCATGCAAATAAATTTTCATCTACAACTCACTGATATGTCTGGGAGAAATGGTGTTAAAAGGTACTTGGCTCCAAATCAGAAGATCATGTGACTTGTGATTTTTCTTCTGATGTATCAAACTTTAGTGGCGTATTGTCCAAATAATTGTAAAGCTCTTCAATTAACTGCTTCTATGGCGTTATATGTGGAAAATGGGATATAAAGGTCGTTGTGTGGATATTTTATTGTTTAAATTGTCTGCTGTAATATATACCACTTCCAATTTCCACTGAGACCCAAAATTTTCTTCTGTGCTGCATGACACCTGAAGCTTTTCCAAGCTCAAAATAAATTCTCTCATAGGTGTTGTCAGCTATGATATCATTGCATAGTTATGTATAATGTTGATGGGATTTAGATACAAATATCGAGTCTGGAAATCTGTATGATATATCTGGTCCTCACAACAAGAAGTTTCTGAACTGAAATAGCATAAGCAGTAAATGAAAATAGAGGTTAGTAATTAAGGAAAATTTATTGATGTGAGCGAAATAGTTTGTTTGTTTTGTAAGTGGAGGCCTTGAACCCAGGACCTCCTGCTTACAATCCTTCCCACCTTACCACCCAACCCAACCCTGCCCCCCATGTGAACGAAATAGTTTTAATATGACTCTAGCACTTGGTAAGCACATGACAAAGATGGTCTTACATTGTTACTCAAAAGTAAAATGGTTGAGGTATATCTTGCTTTCCCTTTTTTTTTTTCCTTTCATGATATTCTGTAATACAAGATATCCTTTTTTTTTTCCAGCTTTCAGAGCCTTCTGGACTTGTTGAAGCAGAAGATGGTAATTTTCTCTTCCATCATATGTTGAAGCATTCTATATTATAGTTATCATAAATTCTTGTTATCTTCTGGTTTACATGATTTGCATGGTTCTTTATGGTCTTAAGAAATGCTTATAACCTTATTATGTAACCGGGGAAAAAACAAAAACAAAAATTTCTTAGTTGTAACTAACATATTATACCATGAACTGCTAATTTTCATCGAATCATTGGATTGCCATGTCATTTCAGTGTTATTGCATACTTCATTTTTCCTCATCCACAACAGCCAAGAACGATATAAAAGAGCAAGTAGAGGGGAATTTGGTGGAAGGGAAATTAATTGCTGCTGTCAACAATTCCTGATGACTTTCTGTTGTTCAAAGTGTAATGATCCAGTAGTAATTCTTGTTATCTCTCAACGAAATGCTTTTGAGACCGAACTTCAAGAGTCGAGAAATCTCCAAGTCAGAATATGTCTGGAGAAGACACTCTCAGAAAAAAATGCATGATGCAACAAGTCTGACTTGCAATACTACTTTCAACACTTAAATACACATTCATATTTTAATCCACTATCAATGAGAACAAAGCCCACGTGTATTTTTGCATCCAAGATGTAGATTATTGTTTCACTGAAGTTTAATGTGAAGTAGCAAATTACTAATCTGACACTGTAGTTATGAAATGTCCACGTTTCTCCATATTTTTATTTTGTGTGTGTTATTGTAGGTTCGTGCTGGAATTGACAAATGGGGTGTAGGAGGGAAGAAAAAACATAACCCTTGTTATTGGTTGTACAAATTTACTTCTATATTTGAAATCACAACTTTCCTGTTGTGAGTCCAAGCATTTTCCTCTATCGATGCTTGATCATTTTAAATAATTGTTATTGATTGTGAATTTGAAAGATTATTCTTGATGAAGTTCTACCGTATAAATGTATAAAAATTCATCTCGTACCTATTTCCTGCATTGCTTTTAGATTCTACAAGAAATTTATGCATAGTGTGTGTGACAAATCCCCATAATGTTTTGTAGGAAGACTATTCATAGCAGATACCAATAATAGTTTAATTAGGTACTTGGACCTCAAGACGAAAAAGCCTGAGCTTCTTACATTAGAGTTAAAGGGAGTTCAACCTCCTACGCCAAAGTCAAGATCCTTGAAGCGCCTTAGAAGGCGATCTGGAGCTGATAAAGAGACCATTGTCATAAATGGTGGTTCATCCAGTGAGGGTAATCTAATACTCAAAATATCAGTGCCTGAAGGATACCATTTCTCGAAGGTTTCTCCCTCTCTCCTGTCATTTAGTTTCTCCATTTTTCCAAAACTCATTTTTCTTTTCATGAAGTGGAAAATCCTTGTTATCTCTTTAAGCAACAGTATTATCCCTTATTCAGGAAGCACGCAGTAAATATAGCATCGATGTTGAACCAGAGAATGGTGCTTTTATTGACCCTCTGGAAGGGAATCTTAGCTCAGAAGGATCTGCGGTGCTACACTTTAAAAGAGCCTCTCCTTCATCTGCCATCGGGAGAATTAATTGCAAGGTATGCTTCTGGAAAGCTCTATGTACATACTAAGGCACTAGTTTACACCTCTCTGTCTATTATTATGAAAAATGAGTTGAAGTAATTATCTTCTAATTGTACATAATCGTGAGATTTGCTGTATTTGAGGCCCTGTGGCATGGCCTTGGCCCTGGAGTTGTTCTCTGGCAAAAGCTCCAGTACAAGATGTAAATTGGACAGTCCAATTAGCCTTAGTTATCCATGCTCTTTTTAAATACTACAGCAGTTTGTTCTTCATGCCTAGAACACAAATTGATCCAAATTGGAAAACCTTGATGCTTCGGATTTTAGGTGAGAGTCCTGATTCAGAATTTCACCTGCCCAATCATGATAGCTTCTTGATATTTTTCCTCTCCTTCATTAAGTACAAAGTTCTGTTATGACTGCACCTTTTACTAGTTTCTCGCTTTGTTAATGTACTGCACCAATGCTAACAGCTTACATGCCAAAATTACACTAAACTTAGTGGGAGTTCATTTTCAAGGCATATAATCATGAGAACAATCTAGATTTTGTGTCAAGTTACTAATCAAATTGGATGTTTTGGCGTGATTTATAGGTGTACTACTGCAAGGAAGATGAAGTATGCTTGTATCAATCTTTGACCTTTGAAGTACCATTCCAAGATCTGAATCCAAACTCTGTCCCAGCAGACATCACCCTTCCTTATACTGTCAAGCCAAAAACAACTAGAAGTAGCTTAGATGTACCAGTTGCCCGTTGAGTATTGTATGGACATTACAACTCGCGGATGTTCACTGCAGATTCTATGAACTCCCGTCAGCCTGGACAGAGAACTGTTTTATTACATATAGATTAAGGTGTATACATGTTCTTGTACCATTTAGAAATTTAATTAGCCTAACGTTACCAATTGTCCCTACATCACATTCTTTTCCCCCTTGAAACCATGAGGCTCAATTTGTAGAGAAAAAAAGGGGTTGGATCCCACCATCTCATCTCTCACCCTTTTGTGTTTTGTAATCCTCTTGACATGCATATCCTGTAATGTAAAATTCACATGTAAATGATAAGGAGGTGTCTGGGGGTAGTACAAAATGGTCTCGAGGGTGGCTGCAAAGAATCATTGCAACTTTGGACCCTTTTACATATAACCAGTTGAGGGAGAATTCTCCTCTCCTATACATGAAAGGATAAAATATGTACTTGTACATTTGTTCTCTGGAGGGTGGAATATAACTGTTTAGTTTTCAGATTTGTATTGCCAACGATCAAAGTGCAAAAATATGCTGAAATTTGGTTGTCAAAAGTGGTCATGTGTTGAAGAAGAAGAAAAGCATATTCACATGCCTGCTTCAACCATAAGTAGGCCTGTGTTCTGCTGTCATAATTATAGGGATGGATGTCTTGTGTTCCCATTCCTTGTGGCCTCATTATTTGCTGGAGTATTAGTTAATCTAAATCCCCATCATTATGTTTGTGATAAGCAAGGGATAAAGTAAAGACTGCGCTCTCATGTGATCAATCATTATGCTTTTTTTGTTTTAGGAAGCAAACGCCGAATTGACACACCCCAACAAACATGGGCGGACTAATACATGCATTTTTCAGGGTCCCTCCCCCAAAGAGAACCCTTTTTTTTTTTTCTTCTTCTTTTCAGCATCTTTCTTGTTATGAGATAGTAATTTGTTATTTTGCGAATCAACAAGGTAAAATTCCTTCACGTTCTGCTCTTTTGTTTTTCTTGCATTGGGAATAATATGTTACAAAATTTTTTTTTCTGCCTGTTCCATTGAATGAATAATCTTCTTCTTCTTCTGCTTCTTCTTTTTGGTGGGGTGTGGGAAGAAGATGAATCTTGTTAACAGAGTAAGGAGTTTAATTAAGTGCGATTGATTTCCAATTATAATAATATAACCTTACTTTGAAGCTATCCTAAAACTACAAGAAAAGTTTAGCAGCAGAGCACAGGTGATTGAGACATATTAAACACTAAAGTATGATTGGTTAGGGGATGGTTTATGGGCAAGGTTTAACACCAGAAGGCAAAAAAATATATACTTGTTTTTTTTCCCAATTGAAAAATAATATCTGCAAGTAGCACTTGATTAGCTACAAAACCCTTCCTAAATGCCAAGATTCCTAAAGCTATCTGTTTCTGTAAAATTAGGAACAAGAAAATTCCCAGAACAGTGAAAAGAGTAAAGTTATTTTGGAAAACTAAAAATTCAAAGCAAAGTTTTCCATGATATGTTAACCTGATGGCCGAAAGTCAAGTGTATACGAAACATAAGACAAATGGATGATTTGCCCCGTCAAATTCAAGCAAAATATAAAAACTTCTTTGGTATTGTCTAAATCAAGGGATTTAACAATTAGTATATTTCTTATCCATTTACTTGTCTTTCATGGAGATTCACGACCGACTTCTTTAATATTCTCTCAGTCACCTTCAGATGGTTTAGTTTAATCGCAACTGTTTAGAAGATTGATGAGTTAATTACGTCCATCCATATTAAGAAGTAGAAAAAAAAAATCTCAAATCATTGATTGCTAAAAATATTTTTGCAGAAACAAGTTGAGCAAACTTTTTAACAGTTCCTTATGGATGGATATCACTGCAAGTTAGATATCTGCTGTTGCTTCTTCTCATCATGTATATCTAATGCAATCAAAAAAAAAAAAAGCTAAAAAAAATAATCAATTATTATTAGTCTCGATCTTTGTCTTGAAAATCAACTTAATCGGTAAGAGCATTAGTCAGGTGATTGTCAGACTCTTGGTTCGACTGTCAAACTCTTCCTTTTCCCTCTTTTCTTTTGTAAAGTTCGGAGTCTTCCCTCCCCTTGGACCGAAAAAAAAAAGTAATTATCAGCCTTTGACATAATATTATAACTTGATTAAAATGTGGGTTTCATGTATTGAAAAAATTCAAAGAAAAATTGTCAATTTGAATGTGTAAAACATAAAATAACACTACTAAACTGCAAGATTAGATGATCCAATCCTGAAGCAGTCACCATCATCCAATGGGTCAATAAGAGTGGCCACAATTTGCACATTGATAATTGGTTTTATGTTAACGAGGTTGAGATTAGTCATCATAATCCATTACATGATTAAACCTAAAATATTGCATTTAGATAAGACCAAAGTGATCTACATTATCTCTCCGGCTCCTTGTTTTGTCCTCTATAATTTACCATACGGATTCTAAATTGTTAATATAATAATGAGGCAAGTTTTTTACTTTCTTCACAAGCCGTTGACCTGTGTAGCAGTGAAGAAACTGGAGATTGATTTTTATCGTATGCAAAAGTGCATGTGCTTCTGCTATGGCAGAATGAAACTTCACTCTAAAGAAGTCAATGGCAGAAGGATTAAAAACTTTAAAAGCTGAAATTATTGATTGAGTTTAACACTTAATTACTTCTAAGCATGTGCTTGCTAGTTGTAGGTTACTTGTACGTGGAGCTTTTTTTTGTCAAAATAAACTTCACCCCCAACAACTTAATCATGAGAGGCTTAAGATGGATGTCTGATTGGAAGAGGCAAGACACTCTGGCAAGCATGCTAATCAGTATTAAGGTTCACATGTTTCTCTCTAAGTTTATCCACAAATCCTCTTTGCTCAAAATTTGAGGGACAATTAACATTTTCTATGGCAAGCTTGAGCTACTCAACCACCGGTAGCTCAAAACTGTACGAAAAATTATAAAGTATAATTGCTGTCATGAAAGTCGAATTTTGCACAAGATAATAAAGTGCGGTAGAAATCACTTACAATTAGTACGCTCCCAGAATCATGGATCATTTACACGAGTTCGTATAAATCGTTCGTCAACACAATTCATATATTGACAGTGAAATTTGTACACTTGATTTCTTGTGAGAAAGTGATTTATTCTTACTGATTGAGTCACCTTGTGTTGTATTACTGTACACGAATGGAGGGATATAGAGACTTCCTTGCAACGAGGATAATACTGAAGCTCAGAGCATTAGTCAAAGGATTCCAAATTGATAGCTGGTGATGTAGTGTATTACAAAAGAATGCTATTTCTAATCTAGTGAAAGATATAAAAGAAAGTTAAGGTATACAAAAGGCCTATGTAAAGGAACTACCTTAGGGTAAAAATACTTTTTGATGATTTTCCACCAAAAAAAAAAAAGAAAAAGAAAAGAACTGGCCAAGAAAGTGAGAATATATATTTTACGTAAGGCAATGTGTATCAAATCTCTCCACACCCCATCAAAGTAATGCCACTGTGTGAGTCCAAGCAAGCATCATAATGAACCAAAACAAAGGCCAGTCTTGATAGAAAGTGCCATGAAAACAACCACATGCTTCCCTTTTCTAGCTCCCCTTTTCTCCTATCTGTGCATCACCCACTAATCATTGCTAAGAATAAAAACAAATAGGAGTGACCCCATATGAGAGCCAATGAGTGAAAGCCACTATCACTTTGTTATCCAATAAGGCATTTCCACATCATCAACTTTTGGAATTTTTGCTAGAATGAATGGTTATTCTTTGTAAAACACAGACTTGACCTTGGAAGACACGATAGGGCAACACATGTGAGTGACCAATTTTTATTGTTTTCTTCCCTACGTTGTCACCCTCGATCGAGTGTGTTCTGTACTTTAAAGTCACCCAGATGCTGCCAATCTGTTCAAAGGATACTACTAATTTGATCTTTTTCATTAATTATGTGCTTTTTTTCTAGCAATTAGTTAGTAGTCCTTTGGTCATCTTTTGTAAAGCAAAAGGAATTAGCTCTATGCTCATTTCTACGCTTTAGCAGAAAAAAAAAAAGAGGTATTTAAGGCGCGTTTGATAAAATTGAAATATGAATTTTGAATCCATTAAATTATTGAAGTATTAAGTCGTAAATCTGATACGTTTGAGTGTATATCACATTAAGTGATGAATGAATAGTTTATCACTTAATTTTAGAAGTAAGTTTTGCTTACGAAATCTAGTGTCACTGAATTAATTCAGATGTTCAATAATATTTCGTTATCAAACGCATCTAAGCATATTAAGATTTAAATCTATTAAATTTAAGTACTGAATTGAATTATTAAACAAGGCTTTAGTCAATTTTGGAAACGAGCGAGAGGAATTAGCTCTATATATGCTCATTTGTACGAGCAAGTCATAAGCTTAAACAGTTGTTTTTAAGCATGATACAACCATGTGAGAATATAAGACAACCATGTTGAAACATGATCAACTAAAACCTGTCCATTAAAGAAAACTACTCTTAGCTAGTATTAGTTTTTCCAAATTTATCTCGTTATTCTATCTCCTTATCCATATATTTTAAGTATTTTCATCTCTGATACTTTCGTGAATTTTTAAAATCATTAGAGATATTTTCATCCCTGATTTTTAGAAATAATCCCAAGGGATAAAAAGTAACAATGTGTGAAACTTTTTACAAAAAAAAAAAAAAAAAGTTTTTGGCGCTATTAAAATCTATCTTATCGTATATATATCTAGGATTTTACTTCTTGTCGTATGTTATTCCTCTTTTTTTTTTTAACTCTTTATGATTTTACACTTGCACTAACTGATTAGTGTTTGTTGGTTTCTTGAAATTTGGTTTAGCGTACATAAAAGCGGCTACCGTTTATTAGGCCTTTGAATTCTTCAATACAAGTAATCTTGCACCATCTTTAGAATCAAATTTTCTCAATCGTAAAAGTGACCAAGTGGACTAATCTACCTCGGAATATCAAACTAATTTTTGTTCGAGTGTAACCATACAATGCTGAAAAAAGTCATTCAAATTTTGATTGCTATTTTTTTTGGAGTTTTTGTGTAAAAATGTATTGTAATTGCGATCTAATGTACGTGAAAAAAAAATATATTCACAAAAAATATAAAAATTTTTTGGAAAAAAAAATGGGAATCCAAACGTGGAAATCTTGAGAATGCTTCCGGGATCGAACTGTCAAAGCCCCTCATTCATGCATGTTCCCTGGTGATCATGGCTTCGTGCTTCTTAGTGAAGGTAAAATTTATGTTGGCCAATAATTCACCAAGGATTGTCACTTTGTCAGAGTTTGATGAACATCAATCTTATTGAAAAAGAAAGAAAAGAAAAGAAAAGAAATGTATTGGTCATAGTCAGCTACGTGTTTTTAGCTTCGATCAAGTGAATGATATTATTATGATCAGGAATATGTGAAGGCTTCTGTACTTTTTGTCCAGTTAAGCACATTGCAAATTTTGAGGCAGAAGAAGGCTCAGATGAGAAGACGAGACATGATAATGATATAGACATACACCAACTATTCTTAAAGCACTATTAGAAAATAAACAACAATAATTACATTACACCAAATAAAGTTTAGGTTAGACCTAATTGCTCTCCTTTACCTTTGTATGCAAGTTAAGGTGATCCAACTAACATGGCTAATCGCTAAGGTTCTCATTTTTCAATGAAATAATTCCAGCAAATTCCACTCGAT
Organism: Coffea eugenioides; assembly: GCF_003713205.1. NCBI lineage: Eukaryota > Viridiplantae > Streptophyta > Magnoliopsida > Gentianales > Rubiaceae > Coffea > Coffea eugenioides. Next base: position 75,175,594 of record NC_040036.1, read on the forward strand.
ATTGTCATCTGCAATTGCTTAAATATTGCTTCTTCATTTGCTTCTAGGTCGTCACAAGGGTCTAATTCCATTTTCTTGTAAGGGAAACAATTTAAAGGCTTCTCAACAATTCTTGTTGAATTTAGCTTTTAAATTTGGTCAGAATTGAAGAACACTTTACAAGGATGTTATTCCCTCATTTTGCAACAAGGGTTTGATCCAAACCCTGATATTTGCCCTTCCTCGTCGCCCTTTTTTCATCCCTCTCATGCCCGTTATAAAACGATAAACTAGAAAGTAAAAAACATAAGATGATATAGGATAAAAGAAGAAAAGGGTTTGACGAGCTAGAAGCTGCTTTTGAATTATCATCCCTCAGTACTAATTTAGCTGTAAAATCTAAATAATAGAAGATGTTGCTCGCATGATGGAGGGTTTTTTTTTTTTTTTTCTACAATAGGCATTTACAGGGGAAAAGCTAAACTACACTCAGGGCACACCAAAGAGAGTCTCACTCAAGGCATGATGGAGGTTAGTTTGATGATTTAATCATTTCTAAAGGTGAAATATCCTTGCATTCCTATTGATTGATTAATTTGGAGACAGAGGTGATTTCCATGTAAACCATGACAAAAGCAAGTTAAATCAAACAATAGTGCTATTTTCTAGTATATTTCGAACACAAAAGTAGATAAAGAAATTTCAAAAACCACAAGTATGCAAGCCTCTGGATTTACAGCTTTAAGACTGTAGGATTATGTCCAATGTTGGGGTGGACTATAGCCTAAAGCAAAGCTACACCGATTATTAGGTTGTGGTCGATGCAATTTTAAACCCATGAAGCCATGCACTGTTGTTAAAGATAATCCACAAGCCTAGTTAATAGCTAGACAAGTAACAAGCACAAACCAAATGTTCAGCTAAATAAAATGGTAAATTTTAATTCTACCATTTTTCTTCCAAATTTCAAAGTAAAATTATTTTTTTACGTGAATATCTTCTTCTTTTTTTTTGTAATATAACAGAAGAATCCAACCTTACAAAGGAAAGGAAGGAAAGGGTACGGCTTGAGAATCGAACTAGGGTTCTGTACTATCGCCGAACTAATGCATCCTTTGGTTAGGTGAATATCAAATGCCAAAACAAAAAAAAAATAGAGAACAATAAGAAAAAACTCTTCATGTTATTAGGTAAGTCATGAAAACGAAATTACCAAAAAAAAGTATGTAATATTCGGACAATTAAGCTATCAAATATAAAACAATTAATTAAACATAATTGAACTATCACCCGTAATATCTGGTTCGACTTTTAATTCCGCTTACTCTCTTCTTACTTCCTTCTTATTTAACAAACTAATACAAACAAAAAAAAAAACCCCTTCTTACTCCTTTCTTGAATAGTTGAACAAACTAACAAAACCGAAACGCAACTTAAGTGATGAAAAACTAAGAAGAATGTTGAAAACGAAAAGATACTAAGAGTAAAGAAATAATGTACAAAAAGAAAGAAGCAATAGTAATTTATGAATCTTGCATTTGACAGTTGGAGTCAAAAGATGTGAGGTGCAGTGGAAGGTAAAAAAAAAATAAAAGAAAAGAGAAGAAATAGTAATTTGGAAATATAAACAGTACTGAAACAAGTTGTCCATTCAGAAGTTTTCGTAAAAAAATATGTTTTAGTGCTCGAAAAAATAATGACTGAAAAATAGGTTCAGGAACAATATAAATAAAAATTGTATGGAAAACAGGTGATAAAACGAAAAAGAAAAATAAACATTAAATAAATAGGGCAGCAGCTCCCCTGCCAGCCCAGCCTTTGTCCTCCTTCAAACATTTCCAACACAATAAAGTCTCCTCTCCCTTCCCTCTTCCCATTCTCTTCTAATCTCCCTTCGCTTTATTTTTTCTTCAAGTTTTCTTTCTTCTTTCCCCTCCACCTCTTCTTCCACTCATCCCTCACTTCAACATCCACAAAAGGCTATATATTATTCGTTCAACCTGCTGCTAAGCTATACTCCGAACACCCCCCTCCTTCCACGGCGGTTCCTCCTCCACGGTTTCCGCCGCCGCGATCATCTTCGCGCCACCACTTAGGTACTACTGCTACTTGTTTAATACTGTCCAATATCGTTCCAACTTGTTAAGCTGGGTATCTAGTGTTTCTTTTCCGCTCTTGCAATACAAAATTGCTTTACAGTTTCATCAATTTATTGGAGGAGCGTGGAAAGAAATGCATCATCCGTCAATTTATAGGATGTAAATATTTGGTGCACGAAAGCGTGATTGTTAGGCTTGACCAGATATGGTATATTTGGTTTATCTTCGGAATCTAATTTAGATATCTGCTTTATTCTGTTTGCCAGAATAGAATTGGTTGGATTCATTTATTCATTCCTTCATTCCGCAACGAGATTTCTGAAGGAAGAAATAAAAACCGTTTCTCTCAACGGCATCATGATGACGTCAGAGTATTCCATCTCGAATCCCGAGGCCGACTCCAATGATCGATCGCGGGAGTCCAAGCGCAAAAAGCGAAGAAAAATCGGGCCCGAGGATTCATTAGGCCAGCCGGAGAGCATTGCGGACCCCAGCCGGTGGAGATCCGAGTCCGAGGAACGGATCTACGCCACGAAGCTAGTCGACGAGCTGTCTAAAGTCCGTCCGGCGCCTTCGTCTCCGGTCTCCGGTGGAAGAGCCGTTCGCGAGACGGCGGACAGAGTCTTGGCCGTTGCGGCCAAAGGGAGGAGTCGCTGGAGTAGAGCGATTCTCACGGGTCGACTAAGTTTTCGACTCAGCCAGATTAATAAAAGGCATAGACACATGAAAACCAAGGTCACCGGCGATAACCGGTTGAAGAAACCTGTTTCCAAAAAGAGGTTGCCACCGTTGCAGAGGAAAGTGAAGGTATTGGGCCGGTTAGTTCCCGGCTGCCAGAAAATTTCCTTTCCTAGCCTTCTGGAAGAGGCCACTGATTACATAGCAGCTTTGCAAATGCAAGTCCGAGCCATGACTGTACTCTCTGAGCTTCTCGGCGGCGGCGGGGGCAATGGCAATGCCAATGCCAGTGCCAGTGGCGGCTCAAGTCAATCTTAGCCTCGGCGTATGTGATTAATTACTATGGCTAGCTGAGGTGTTTTTAGTAATTTCGTTAATTTTTTACGATTTTTTAGAAAAAGCTTTTGTTAATAATCGAGAGGTTTTCTATTTTCGTGTATTTTATTGTATACATGTCCCATTTTACCCCTCTTGATCTCTCGCGCTCTTTTTCTCTCTCGACATAGCCATATGATTTTATTCGTTTTTTTCCCAGTTTTAAATTTGTGTGTGTTAATTATAATTTTTTTTTTTCATTTGCTTATTCTTTGTGTTTGATCGGTTGATCATAAAGTTGAACATGCCAACTAATTTGTTACTGCTCACTTTAGAAGCGTATTAAACTATAATCTTCTGTGATTCGCTTCCCACTGGCAAAAAATTAGGAACAAAAATTCGCAAGTTGTTGTGAGTTTGCTTATTTAACAGTGTCATCATTGGTGATTAATTATCTTGTTTGAGGAATATTCTTACTTCCTCTTTATTTGGATTAGTTTGGCACCTTAATGACAGTAAACTTACTGTTTGATAATTTAATTGAGTAGTTAAATTTAATAAATTCAGATCTTAATATGTTCTGATAATAAAAACAGAATATCTGAATTAATTAAGTGACAGTAAATTTTTTAGACAAAATTTGTTTCAAAAAATAAGCGATAAATTATTAGATTTATATTTAATGTGATATACAATCAAACATGTTAAATTTAGTACTTAACAATTTAATAATTTAACGAATTCAAATTTTAGTTTTCAAATGCTAGTTTTATCAGAGGCACACATAATTTATGGAACAAAATTAAAACTCATAATTTATGAGACAGGGTGCACATGAGATGATGTTAATGCACTGGAAAAAAAAAAAAAGGTTTTGCATCAAGGGGACAATAATAGCTGTTCAGAATGACTATGGATGGGTGATATAATTTTTACTAAAATGAATAAATGTTGGCACATGTTTTATGGTCCAAAAAGGGAAATGCTGGTAAAGGAGTGAAGAATAAAGGGAAATATGGTAACGGCGAGTATCCTTTCAAAGGAACCCAAGTCAAATTGCTTACCGCAGGTTCTCGGCTTCCTTTGCTCACATAAATCAGAAAAGGATAGGATGGAGAGATCACATTCCCAGGGAGCAAATTTTGTGTGGCCCCAAGCTGTCTCCAGGCGAACCATAGATGTAGATTTAGGCTTTTTGATTTTTCAGCAAGCAAAATGTTTAATTAGCTACCAATTTTATTCACTAATTCATAAGAGGAAGGTTTTAATTAAGTTACAATATTTTATGGTTCTTTTTGCTGAGGTAATGGGAGGAAAGAACACAAGAAATTATTTTGTTTTTATCATTGGCCGAGTTGGTACTCCTCATGGCACGCCTGATTTCTGTCCACATCATTTGATATACAGTTAATCCACTCGATTAGGATGGACTAATCTCCATTAAGCGGTTGAGAAGTGTTCCACATTCTTGGAGCTAAATGCATATTTTACCCCCTTTTCTCCCTCTTGTTCGAAAAATTACTTTTGTTTCCCCTCCTTTAATGTAACCCTAAAATTTAAAAAAAAAAAAAAAAAAACTAAGCCCGAGTTATGTATTCCAAAATTTACACCACTTTATCTATATAGTTTGGTATCAAAATTTGGAAGACCCATCTATTCTAAACATAAAGTATGCCACCGGCTCATCGAGCAGTTGACAGTGATCCTTATAAATCGCTTATTAACAGCACTTTAATTAGGATTCAAAATCGAACACGAGCGCTACGACCCAAGACAAAATACTTTACACTACTAAAAGAAAAGCATCATCAACTTGAAATGAAACAAATGCAATTGAAATGTAAACAAAAACTAGCAGAAATTGACTTTACTATTTAAAAAAAAAAAAAAAAAAAATGCGCCAAAACCAGTCTACAACAGTAGGTATTTGTACGGGATAAAACTAGAAAACGGGGTAGAAATGGAAAATGACGGAAGACGTAGACCCGTAACGTACTAAAATACATCGATGTTGCCTGGACAACCTAACCCTCCCACACCAGCCCCCACAAAAAGCTACGGAAGTTGGCAAATGCGCCAAAACCAGTCTAATAAGCAACAGCCGCATGGCATGTGCATGTGATCCAATTGAAAGAGCCCCCACCACACCTTATTATATCTGCGTATATATTGCACATGTGAGATAGTAATTGATTCAAACATTTCTCACTTTTTGATAATGATGATGATATATATATATGTATGCTTTTGCTTTTCAATGCCCTTCAATTCAATTCAATTCAATTCAATTCAATTGTTAGTACTACTAGACTAGTTGTATCAATGAACTTTATGGTCTAGGATCATTCTTGCATGAACATCTCATATGGTCTAAAATTGGACCACCTCCCTCCCTCCCTCCGTCCATCTAACCTTTTTTGGGAGAGGACTTGAGCCAAGGTTGAAAATTATGTACAAGCCATTAAAGGACTTTGAAACCAACAACACATTCAAACCAAATACTAAGACCATTATGTTCTTCTTGTAGATTTTGTGGATGATGATTATATATGAAAAAGAAAATCGGAATCAGTTGAAAGTTTTTTCTTAAATAGATTCTCAAGTGTTTTAAGTAATTTCTTTATTAAGGGTCTAAAATTTATTTAAATCCAAAACCAGACGATATTAATATCAGAAAAACTGATTATTTAAAAAAAAAAAAAAAGAGTGGGTTTGCATGTTTCGGAGGCTATCTTCAGCTATAGTGATGATAATTTTAGTAAAACAAAAGAAAAATATGAGACATTTTATCTTCAGCTATACATGTTGTTGTGTTTTGCTTTATTTTGGTTTCGCATGTGTGCTGCTGCCTGCTATAATAGAGTCTAAAGCTCACATGCATCCATGTGACTCTCATACGGAAAGCTTTCTGCTTTTTCATCTCATGTTTCGGTGGGAATATCGCACTAGCCAGCAGAAGAATTATATATGGGACATGCCTCCTCAAACTTGGTAAAATTAGTTTGCTGACTCTAAAGTTTTGATAATATCCTTCTTCTTCTTCTTCTTCAAGATATATTTATTTAATTAGTTTGAATTACACGTTGATGGGAGAAAATAGATTCTTGGAACCCTAATTCGGCATATACCATATTTAATCTAATCTAGCTCTCTTGCTACCACATCTCAACATCATTACCTAGCTAGTCAACACTTTTTTTTTATTTTTGTTGATTTAATGGTTAATGTTGAGATTTCAGAATTTAGACGTCTTAGGTTCAAATCTCCTTTCTTCTTTATTGCTTCTTAAATTCCATCGTTTTTGAACGCTCAAAATTAACCTCAGATCCAGCGTTTTCAACAATAGTTGCGACAACAAATGTATTATTTCACATGTACCAAATCTTTCATTTGAGATGTTTTGAAATTACGATACGTTATATATAACCCTAAATGAGTATGAAAGAAAGAAACACATAATTAAACATCCTATAAGTGAAAGTGATTGAGTAAAGGTCACCATCTTGAGGAACCAGAAGGGGAAATTTGACAGCAATCGCCGTTGATCTCATTGTCTTTTATGGTCATTTTATCAGGAGTTGCATGTCAAGGTCACGGTAGTTGAAGGAAAGAGGCAGTATGGTAGAAAGGAAACCAAATGAAAATAAGAGCGAAAAATTTAGACACGACAAGTTAATGGAACAAGGAAAAATACTGCAGTTAAGTTAAAAGTCAAAGTCGGTAGACAAAACTTGTTAATGGCAAGGCAAACCACAAAGATTAGTGAAATTAATTTTTTTTTTTTTTTTGTTCATCTCATTTTTCAATTGTTATTATGACATTTCAAATAGATCAATATGCATGATTTGTATCTAAAATTCATCACAAAATGATTTTCCAAATTCAAGGTTTTCTCCTACTTTTATATATGTGAATTCCTCACCAAAATTCCAACATGAGCACCACCAAGCAAGGGAGTGGAGGGGTTTTACTTGTTTCTTTGAGAACTTTTGGGCCTGTTTTGGCAAACAAAATTTTGGTCAAGTTTGTCTTTCGCAAGTCTTTTAACAACTTTAATTACAGTAATTTTAAAAAATTTCTCAAAAAATTTAAACTATACACTTCAAAATATCTAAAAATTTATACATTTTAAAAAAATTTCTACAATTTTTATAATAAATTACAGAAAAATTTTAGACAAACACCTAAAACGCTTGTTTGCCAAACGGGTTCTTTGTTTCTTTTCTTTTAAAATAGGGATGATACATGAGTGTGTGTGTGTGTGTGGACTGTGAAGTAGCTTTCCTTTCGAGCTGCCGGCATCCCACGTGTGGTCCGGCGTCCTCCCTGGCTGAAAACAAAATTTCATTTTAACTCATTAATATTCTGACATTGCCACCAGGAAATCCAAAATAATAATAAAGATATTGTTAATTTCTGTAGTCAACATCTGTCCCAGATCAAGGGTCAAACGATTCGTGTGCCTGATAACCAAAACCAATATGACTCGTGTGCTAACTAAACTGTGCCACGACTTCTATTCTATGTATCTCATAGAGAATTTCCATTCCCTATATATATATTTGTCAAGAACTTATTACTTGGTAGGTAAAATTTTTAAACTTTCTTGCTGATCAGGATTGAGCCCCTGCCCCCTTGAAGAACAAGTCAAATTTGATCTCTTTTGGATGTTTGTTCATCATTTTCAGAGCTGCCCTCTACTGGTCTCGAGTCAAAACTACATTTTTCTGACCCTATGAAGCTAGGAAGAAAACAATGCAGAGGGAGATGTCCTAGATAACTATGTTGTGATATTTTAAGGGATTTAATTCCTTAATCGACATCTACTCAAATAGAGGTTTAAAACTCTCTTCTAAAGACTCGTTCGATAGTTTTCCTGTCATCCAATTGTAGTTTGTTGGTTTTGTGGCATACGTACATTATTATTATTTGCATCATGCTATTCTCTAGCATATCTTGGAACACAAATTATTATGCTTGTCACCAAGCACATGCAACTTTGAGCTCATCAAAACTTTCCACTCTTGCTAATCTAGATGTCCGTTCACCACCTTCAGCTAGTACTTAAAAACGTTGATTACTTATGTACCAAATTTCCAAACTTTTTAACATGATTTCATTTCATTAAAACCAATCTCATAATTAAGAATGGTTTTCATTCCTTTCATTAAATCCCAAAAGGGATTTTAAACATCAAATTAATGGTACTCCAACTTTATGTCTACTCATCATCAAAGCAAGAATCCCTGCACTGCACATAAGCCATTCGAAATTTTGGATAGTATGCCCTACATAAATCTAATCAATCAACCTTGTCTTAGCTTAGCCATTTGGATCTTATGCACATTCATTTACCAAATGTATATATTCTTCGAGCATATGCAAAATCTTCACCGCCATATGGAATAGAGAGGGATCAGATTGAATGAATGTACAATATCAAGGAAGCTAGGAAGAGGATAACTACCAATTTCTGATCTTCAAATGGCCACAAATTTAGCCACGGAGGCAAAGCAGATTGAGGGACCAAATAAACTGTTCTTCTCACCACCAGATTATCTTCTATAGCCTTCTTTTCCTTTTGCCTGAAAAAAATACAAGATATAAAGTCATTTTCATTCATTTCTCCCACTTATACAGATAGACAAAATAGTAGTCTCACATGCATCCATGTGACTTCAATCAAGACAGCCGTCCCTTTTCTTTGATAGGCAAAGTGCCCTAATGTCATTCGTGCAACAATATTTCTGTCATCTTCAGCTTGAATTCCAGAAGACTGCAACTGCTTTGATTGCCCTCAAATATTACAGGCCAAGTCCGCACATTTATGTCCCTTGCTTTGTTACTCTGAAAAAATTGGGAATGCTTTTGTATTGCTGAAAAAATATATAATGTCTTAGATATCAGAAGAAAGCAATATACATTAGTTGAAATTTTGGCAGAAACAAAAATTGCTTCGAGGCACTAATTTTTCCAAGACAGTTTCTGAGGCCATGTATACAAGGGTGGACTTTTTGGATAGGTGGTCCGGCATTTATACAGTCGTTCATAAAATACAAAAGTTTAACATAAAGACAACAGAAACCAGCTGCATAATTTGTCTTGGAATTCTTAGGCAAGTCTTTTATTTAATTACATAAAGAGGGAAGCTTGATATTAACATAAGAAATTCCTATGCAGAAACTGGTCCTCGTAGATCATCAATTTAACTTCAAATCTTGAACTTACATGTCCACAAGTATGTAATCAGTATGCAACTTGGACTTTACAGGAGGATTTGAAATATCTTTTGTGAATTAGTTGAAATTATAAATCGCGAAGAGTTTTTTTTGTTTTTTTTTTGTTCGGTCCATTTATGTTTAGGTGGTAAGCTTCCACAATGTTCATGCATTTTTCTTTAATTTGAAAAAAAAAGGGTCATAATCCACACAAACTTTGTAGGATAAATTTGACGATATGTAGATCCATGGTTTCATATCCTTTGGAAAATTCGATGGTATGGGTTTGTCATTGACTACGATCAAATCCCCCATTCCAAACAAATCCTAGTTTTGTGAAAGCTGGATGAAGCATGTCTATAATCAAATACTGGATTTTTCATAATTATCTCACCTAAAATCTCCAATCCTCGTAGAAGTAATATTGAACACAAGATGTTAGAAAGTTCAAATGGCATGTTAACGCTTTTTTTAAAAAAAATATTTGAAACTAGTAATTAGAATTGTGCCCACCTCCCTATTTCTTAAATTTCATCATTCTCTTATTAAAAAAAAAATATTTACAAAAAAGTTACTGTACCGACCTTTTTTTTGTGTTAAAAGGATTAAGAGTGATTCACCACGTACTTTCTTGATGAATCCAACTCGTGACATGTGAATTACACGTGAAACGTCCTACTAATTACTGGGTGCAACTTGAAGCCATTGACATTCATTTCCATATGTGGAATGGGATCTCGTGAATGTGATAGTAGAAGAGAATAGACCAAATGGGGCATTCATTTCCTTTTCTCGCAGTGCCTTTTTCAATTACCCTTCAGCACTTCTCAATTCCAGCATGGCAACTCCCCTAATGCAGGCTAGGGTGACACCTGATTTATTACTGCTATTTTGCATGGTACCACTGCTAAAGCTAGTAGTGACTTGCAAGTTGAAGATAATTGCCTCTTATGATTGGTTCAAGGACCACTCATTTCTGTAACAAATAACCCAACAAAAAAAATCACACACGCACATACTCGATACTAGGCGGCTTCTAAATTTTTGAATGACCAAATTCAGCTGTATCTTTTTTTTCTCTCTCTCTCTCTCTCTTATTACTATTTTCCTATAAAAGAGATTCAAAAAAATGGGAATTGAGGACTTTCAAAATCAAATCCCGTCTAAACCATAGTTATTAAACCTAGTCCGGTCTGACTTGATGGTTGAATCGATTGATTCGGTAACCCAAGCATCAAATCGGGCCGGGTCTCTAGTTTGACCGGATAAGAAATTGACCCAGTCAAACCCAGACGAATCCTTTTGATCCAATGGTTCTATCAGGAATTTGTCATGTTTTTCAATTGACCTGCTTTATCTTTTTTCTTTTTTTTTTTAAATTGTGGGTCTTTATTTTTTAAACAAAATGTATATATGCTTTTGATAAGATTTGTATATTGGATCTTCATTTAAATATGTATAAGACTTTACCACTTGATTAGTTTTTTTTATAACTAAATATTTTTTATTAAACTTGTTTATTTTTTTTATTATACAATTAATCCTTTTAACTGACAATATTTGATTAGTTAGAAAATTACTTTGTGTTTAAACCAAAAAATAAAATAATGAAAAAATAATGCTACATTTTATAAAACAATCGGTATAAATTTTGTTTTCTACTTGACTATATTATTTATTTATTTAAAAGTCTAATAAAATAAAATTGAATATTCTATTAATATCTATATATTTATTATATATCTTTCTAAGTATAATAATTAGTATTTAAAAGCACTTTATTATATATTTTACTTATATTAAAGTTACTATTTATATTTATAAATATTAAATTACTACTCACCGATTTAACCAGTGACCCACCGATTGAACCAGTAACCCATTGATCCAATCCCTCTACCAGATTCCTTATCGGGTCAGGTTTAATAACTGTGGTCTAAACTTTAATTCTTGGTTTATAGTTCGTTACTTTCAATTGCCTTTCCCTTTTCCCTTGAGTCATGAACCCTATGGGAACTTGAAAAGAAATAATTGACAAGTGGGCTGAGTTTTATGTGGAGATCAACTTCTGCAAAGTCGTAATGGACTGTCTTAGTTTCTATTCAAGTACCCAATCCATAGCTATTTAAGGCCTAGCGACTGGATTTCAAGCTAGTCGGTGACAAGATTTAGAGCCTGAATCTGGGCACATTGTCTATTTCAATGTCAAGCTTGGGAGGCTTTCTTATGGAATGAAAATCGTTGCTTCCATTTCAGTAATTTGGCCAGCACATCATTCTCTGCTGTAGATCAGGCCGAAGTGATTGAGGCCTCCAGTACTAAAAACAAAACGAAGTTAAAGGAAGAACTGTATAGAGACCCAAAATTCAATATAGGGAAATTGATTCTACTATGTACAGAGAAAGACTAAGGTCACTTAGGTGAGTTGATCCTTTATGTTTAACTTAGTAGGCTTTCAGGATCACTATATAATAGTTGGGTTGAAAAAGGTCTTTTCAAGCTTTTAGTTTGTCAATGAAATTAATTTTTCATGAAAAAAAGAAAGAAACAAAAATAAAAATGCAATTTAATTAAAATTTTTAAATTTGGCTTTTATCCCTGGGACGAGATTTTGTATAATTTTTTTCAGAGGAAAAAGTTAAAATGATCCCATTTTGGGAAGATATGAAATCTAGGGAGTGAGAAATTTTAGAAATATGAGTAATTTCAACATCTAGAGATTGATACTAGAAACACTGTGAACTCAAGAATGTCCAAGAAAATATAAATCATGTCGTTGAATTTCTTGAAGAAAGCACTTAAATATAACTTACATATGTTGATGGAGCCTTGATTTATAGGTAAAAAAAAAAAAAAGGTATAAACTCAAATTTCACAAGCATGGCAAATCGAAAAAAAGAAAATGGAATGCCAAATCATCGTATCTCTCCCAAATCCGAAAGGTAAGAGACACTTAAGCATGTTGATTTATCTTTCAAGTCCTAAAGCATGCAGCTGAACATGACATTGATGTATGTATGAATTTCTTGGCAACCATTTCTTAATAGATAAAGTAAAACACTATTAATAGAGATAAGGAGCCTAAAAGCCTAGCAGTCCCTGCTTTATCAATCATGCCTACTCTCATCATCATGATCTTGGTTTATTGGAGGCCCCAAGCTCATTCCTTTATGTCTAGGATCCGAGTCTTGATGTTTACATCCACTTGATAAAGAAGCTTATTGGGGAGCTTCACATATCACTCCCAATTCTATTCTTTTATGCAGAAATTCATTTTGCTTCGGCCCAAAGAATTGAATCGATGTTTGTTACCTGCCACATTTCAGATTGGTTTTGGGGGGGAAGGGAAAGAAAAATTAAAGGGTAAAACTCTTTTTTTCTTTGTCAAAACAATAACTTGATAACTTAAATTGATAATTTTTTCGACCAATTATATTTAGTATTTGTGTTTACACATAAGATACACAACCTTTAATTCGGGCCTCCAATTAAAACAAAAAAAAAAGAAGAAAATTCTGCTTCCTTTATCCGATTCTAGTAACATATAAAATGAAGCCTAGCCTAGGAATGATCGCAACCATTCCATAATGCTGTTTTCGTCATTGTTGCAATCGTCACACATTGGCCATGCACGTTCTTTCGGTGAAAGCAAACCTAACATAACAGTGACTCCATTGAATTCTACAGCAATTGACTGGTGGAAAAATGCACAAAAGCAATAAGCTTCCTCTGTCGTGCTAATAAACAGTTTGTAGTACAATTTTCTTTAGAAAAAGCAAAAGAAAGAGATTCCAAAGTTGCCTTGGATAAATTTTGTTCGTGTGTGAACCTGATAGGTTGCTTACTACAAAGGAAATGTGCAGGAATTATCAAGATTGAAGGAAATTAAACCAAGCTTATTTCATTTATTTGTTTAGTTTATTAGATTTAAGTAATTACATGGTAGAGTATTAGTCAGTTTTCTATAAGTATTAGTTGAGTTTGAAGTTTGTTTCTTTTTCATAGTAGATTAGGAAGTGTCAAATCAGTTTTCAAGTAAGTTTTGGTGTGTAATTATCTTTGTTTAGGAAGTTTTGTAATCTATAAATATTATTAGTATAGTAGATTGTCATTGGAAGGGAGAGTTGAGTTGAGTTGATTTGAGTTTTCAAAAGTGGGTCTGAAAGAAAAATTCTAAGTTAAGATTAATTTATAAGTTGTCGTGAGTGAAAGATTAAGATTTAATATTCTTATTCTTGAGTTTTGAATTAATAAAATTGTCCAGTTTATATGTGTTAAAATTGCATTCATTGTATGTGCTCTTTTTTTTTTTTTTTTTTTGGGGGCTATCAAAGAGTAGTTTTATGGTTTGATAAAATCAAAAAGTTTAGGATATGAATGGTTGCTGTTGATGGTCATTAGGATCGCTCATGGTCCCGATTCAGTCAATAACAACTGATATTATTGTTTGTGACTGATTGAGATACGTTGCTTGTGCAATTCTCATCCTTCAATGTACAATGATTCTCTTGAGATGTACGTCGATTCTATCAGACTGTTGAATGGTTGCTGTTGATGGTCATTAGGATCACTCATGGTCCCGATTCAGTCAATAACAACTGATATTATTGTTTGTGACTGATTGAGATACGTTGCTTGTGCAATTCTCATCCTTCAATGTACAATGATTCTCTTGAGATGTACGTCGATTCTTAACTGTTGAGAAGCATTTGACAGGAATGTTGAAAAATCTTCACCAGCCAAAGTGTTCAATTGTGGGAAACAATAGTAACAACAGTTCTTTTGGCCTCAGTTCTGTTCATATCCTATAAATAGGAGTCATTACCCTGTGGAAACTTCCCATTTTACGCACAACCAATCTCTCATAGCACTGCTAATCAGAAAAAACAAGCCATGTATGCTTATAATAGATTTCCCTCCAGTAGCATAACCTACAACGCCTCCACTTCCAAATACTCAGTCACCTGCGACGGAAAAACCATTGAGACAACTCTCACTGATAAAGCTGCCATAGCTGATGAATGGGTTAGGGAAATCCTTTCCCTGTATGCTAACAAACCTACTGTCGTTGGTTTAGACAGCGAATGGAGGCCCCATCCTATTCGCTCAATGAGCAACAAATCAGCTACTTTGCAGCTTTGCATCAACGACAAGTGCCTAATTCTTCAACTTTTTTATATGGACGAAATCCCACAATCCCTCAAGAATTTTCTTGCGGACTCCAACTTTACCTATGTGGGGATTGAGGTGGCTGATGACATAGCCAAGCTTAAGAATGAGTATGGGCTGGAGTGCAGCAGCAGTGCTGACATTAGGGCTCTGGCGATGCGCCGGTGGCCGGGAAGATTTCGCCGGCCTGGGCTGAAGGATCTTGCATCGGATGTGGTGGGGCTTTACATGAAGAAGCCAAAGCATGTTTGCATGAGTAACTGGGAAGCGAGGGTTCTCAATGAGAACCAAGTTGAGTATGCATGCATTGATGCTTATGCTTCTTACAAAATTGGGCATAAGCTGATCATGGAAAACTAGTTGTTTGGCCTAGGCCTTTGGTTTGGGGCTGGCAAGAAGTCTAGAAGCATATTATGTAATGTGGGTACTTTATGCAGCAAGTGGTTTATGATATGATGTAGCAATGCTGGCGTTTTTAATTCCTTTTTTTTTTTAGCAAAGTAATTTGCTTATCTTGTCATCAGAGGAAATTCTAAATATTTAAGTTTTATCAATGTTGTGTGGAAAGATTGTGTTTAAATTGTTTGGCCAGGGATTTTTTTTTTTTTTATCTATCACAGTAGCTTTCAGAAAAAAAAAAAAAAATTATAGTACCACAATGCTCCGAGAACCATCAAATCCTAATTTTTCTGCCAAACAGGCTGGCTGATATTACTACGAAAAACTGTCCAAAATTTCCCCAGAAACTAGACATGGGGGCATTGCAGTTTGCCTTTACTACAGTGGATAGCTTTATTAGGTAGTACATTGTAACAACTATTAGCACTAATCCTATCATTCGTGGGTTTAGCTGCAGCCTTATGAATAGTAATTTGACAGCGTTTCATTATTAATCTCACAATACTGTTGATTAGTTGTATTGTTATGAAAGAAAAGATTAACAATTGATAATGACTATGTATTTGAGTTATTTACTTTCACAGCTTTGTATTTTTAGACTTCACAGAGTACGGTCCGTGTTTTAATTTGTCTCAGTTGTCCACTATCACTATGAGAGTACTAATGCCCCTGTGTTCATGATTCCTCCCTTTTGTGCGTGTTAGACTTAACTGGTTTTGATGAAAAAAACGCCATCACTCTTGACCCAAATAAATCTTGTATCCCTCCATGTTGCCTACTGCGTTCCCAACATTTGGTGAATAATTTGGTGTCAATAAATTGTGAGGATTTTGAGTAAGAAACTAAGGAAAAGATAATGGGAGAGAGTGGTATTAAGAAGTGAAAGAATGGAGATGAGCCAATGTAATTGTGCTTTGAGGATAATTTAACAAAAAAAAAAAAAAAATTTGTTCTAAGTTGAGGTCCTGAGGATAATGCAGGAATTATATCTAACTCATTAAAGATCCATCGTACAAACAGACTGAGGTCTATCAGTATTTTGATGTTGAAGGAGTGCAAATTTTCCTAAAATTTGTCCTTTTCAATCCAAATTAATCACAAACAACCAATTTACGAAATGTGCTGAATTGACAAAGTCAATTTAACATCTGTTATTTACCCAAAAGGGCATGCATGTACAGTTGCTAGTTGCTCTTGACTTGCTACAAGAAAACTGAATTGAGAATCTTGAAGGCCTCGATTGGTCTTCAGTTCATTTGACCGGTGCATGCAATGTTTTCTCCCCCACCTCGAGGGCTCTGAATAAGAATTACCCGCCAAAGGATTGAATGGAGAGTTCCAATCGCCAGAATTTTAAACGCGAAAGGCTCAGAACTTTGAACAAATCATACCTTTTAAGTTCATGATAAATATGCAGAACTTATAACTCAGAGATATGCAATGCATCGCATGTCGCTCCCTTTGTAAACAAAGAACATGCATGAATATACCAACGTTATGCATCTTGATCGAGTTAATAAGATACAGCACATATGATCATACTCGATCGCACAAATTTTCAATTAATGTGGTGATTCTCTTACCTTTGGATTCACTCTAAATGCAAAAATTCAAAGATGAAATGCATGAACTTGGGCTTGCTGCTGCAAGTTTAGGCGGCCCGAGGTTCATCCTGAAGCATTTCTGTATTTCTATTTCTCATCTCTTCTTTAAAGACAATAAACGCTGATTTCACTTACAAAAAAAACACTTTAAAATTCTGACATTTTAAATAGTAAGCAAAAATATGGTGTCTCTAAAATCAAGAAAATGATCATCTTTTAATTTATTTCGATTTCTTAATTCCTATTGTCCCTTAGTACAGAAACTTTCATAAACTCTTTTTGTATTCTTCAAAATTTAAAGCATATGAAAAAAAGCGAGTACAAATCGAAATAATTACTAGGACAGATCCAGACTTCCAATCTTTCCATCAATCATCAGACTTCAACGTTCGTATGATGCAACAAGGGTGAATGCATCAATCAATGACAACAAAATCGAATCACATATCATATTCGATGGACCAAATCATATGCATGCATGCACAATAGCCAGTTACATATGAGACTTTAAAGAAACTTTAACTGATTTTTTTTTTTTGGGAGCCGAGGACCTGAAGGGTGAAAAGCCAATAATCTCTGAAGTCTAGCGGCTGATTGCTGCAGCATTAAAGGATAAGATGACTATATGTATATATTGACATGAATAGCCTACATTTAGCATATAGTAGTGTATTACTTAGGCAAGAAAAAGAATTTTTATAGCCTTCATTTAGCTCTACCATTGAACCTCGTATCTCCTGTGGGGGTCCAATTTTTATGAAGTAATGATAAGAATTTGTTAAGTCGTGATCACTAAAATCTTTAGTGAAATGTTCTTAGGATGTGTAAATTGGCTACTGCAAAGTAAATTACGTACTATGGCATGCAATGCAATATATGACTGAAAGAAAAAAAAAGAAAAAAAGGGACGTGCAATATATGATGGAAATTTGAAACATCGTTAGTATTTAATACTCCTCGTATGGAGATTAAGCATGCATTAGCCTTGGGAGTCTTGTGACTTGAGACCGAGCTGTATCCACGAAGACGACTTTGATACTTTCCAAAATGAAGGATCTTCCTCTTGAAAAGCGTTCATGGTCTTGGGATTGAGCAGTGAATCCGACTTTCAAATTTCAGATTACTTGGGAAGAGAAATCAGTTATCATTCGTGTTCCTCAAGGAGTGTTATTACAGTCATCAATAGCAGTGATATGTATACCGAGATTAATATCTACAACTACCAACGTAACCAACAGATCCACAACTTCACCTTGTTTGATGCCCTCTCGCTAGAAATACATAAACTTGGACAGCGTTAACCAGAGGGTTCATTTTTACTAGGAACAAATAATCAAAGAATGATTCCACTTCGATTCAAGTCCAAAATGGGTGTCCACAACATAAAATTGTACGGCTTTCCTGTGACGGCGACAGTTGTGGACGACTGTTCTCTAGCTGACAGTGGTATAATCCAGTTAATGAATCAGCTGTGCGAGTTGAAAATTGTTGGAATTGATGTGAAGGGAACCGAACTATCGGCAGAACCACAGCTACTGCTGATTTACGTGAAAGATCGTTGCTTGATCATTCAACTTGGACGTATGTCTTCTTATCCTTCCCAACTTGCATCTTTCCTGGGTGATACGAATATATGTTTTGTGGGAGCGAACATGAATAGGAAGGCTGATGTCCTGAAAAAATCTTGGATTCCCCTTGTATGGAAAGGTTCGCCGATGATGCACAGAGTCGAAGTTGGTGAATTGGCGGCCAGAGTTCTCAAGAATGCAGACCTTGAAAAGTGCGATAATCTGGAAGAGTTGGCAAAGAAGAGTGGATTTGATTTTAAAGAAGCAGATGAGAAGAAGCGTCCTACTCCTAACTGGGCTGCCGTATGCTTGTCGGAGGAAGAAGTCAAGTGTGCCATGCGTGAAGTTTTCATAAGCTACAACGTGGCAAGTAAGCTGCTCAGCCAGCTCTAGAGTAGAGAGTCTTGGAGATGTGATTTTGGTGTCTTTTTTCCCCTTTTTTTTTGACTTCTTTATCATGACTATTCCTTTTGGCTTTTGCATTAGATGGATCATGGATCATGGTTGTAACAGGTCTTTATTTTCTTGTCTTCGTGTCACCTATTATATATCCAGGGAATTTGACCAATTTTTTTCTTCACATTCTTAAACTAATTAACTGGCACCTTGCTCAATCTACATGAATGATGAATCGCTCTTCGTGAAGTACATATGTTAGTTACATCACATAAAAAAAAGGGAAAAAACAGCAAAAAAATTAATCCTTACCCCAGAACCTAAACTTCCTTCCTCCAATTTCAATGGTTCAAGGACTCGGTCGAGACCGAGAAGACTCGGCCGAGTCGTCACTTGAACGGGGCTTCCCGATCCGATACCGGGACGAGATGATTCCAAAATAATGAATAGCTGAGAACTCGAGCGAGACGTCTCCGCAACGAATAGAAACGGTTGAGTCGTCTCGAGTCATCTCGAGTCAACTCGAAATTTTATTATTTTTAATTATTTTTTTATCATATTTTTTTACAATTATTAGAATATTACATATTTCAAAAATTTGTGTCTCGCCGAGACCGTAACCAATATGCCGAGACCGATGTGGAACGGTCCGAGCCACGATCACGACTTTGAACCATGATTTCAACTTACTTGTTTCGGTCAAACGTCTGCTTCAACAAGCGGCTTAAATAGCATCCATCCGGATGCCTAATAGCATTCAGTAGCTTAGTAAGCAGTGTGATTTCAGTTTCAGAGTGAGACTTTCTTCGGCCAAACCGCCTGCACAGGATTAATTTCACTTTTAAGCCATAAGTGAAGCTATATGCATTCCCAATTTTGACTTCCCTGAACATCCCAAGTGATTTTAAATAAAAATTTTGGTCCATGAAAGAAATATTGCTGCGTGATGGATCTTCCTCTGTAACTGTTCCGTAGTAGTTTTTCTGATTAATGGAAGAGATATTCTACGTAAAAAATAAAGAAGTTTTCCTTATGCAAGTGATATTTTCATATCAATTCTCTTCATTAAATCATTTTATAATAAACACAAATAATAGCTTATGACATGAATTATTAGAGTATATACGCAAATAGGGTGATTTGTACCACAAATCCCAAGTGATATATGATATGAACTTGAATAGTCCCCAAGTACATTCAACACAACAAAATCAACCACGTCCAATGTACTGAAGTTGAGTAGTCTAGAGTTATCCAGATATACATGCACACATGTAAGTTCTGACATCTATATATGCAGAATACGGTATAGAGTTCAATTGCCAGCCTTCACGTAGCATTAAGAAAAAGAGGGACAAGACAACGGATATTCCGTTGAAATTCAGGGAAAAAATGGCTGTATATGACCTCGAAATGAATGGAGTTGGCGTTAAGGTAACAGTCGTGGATAACGAAGCTCTCGTCGAAAGTGGTATATCTGAATTGAAGGCTCAGCTGGGAGATTTGCCTCTGGTTGGAATTGATATGAAAATCTGTAAACAGCGATCGAGGGATCCAGAATTACTGTTGATGTATGCGAACGAGCGTTGCTTGATCGTTCAATTGGCACTGATGAACTCCTTCCCGAATACACTCGGGACTTTCTTAAGTGACAAAAGAATTTGTTTCGTGGGCTGGCAAATTCAATCCAAATATGATGCGTTAGCAAAGGCTCTAAAGCGCTTGAATAACATGAATGCTGCTTATGAAGATTGCGTGACGAGAAGTGGATTCAAAATCAGTGATCTGGCTGCCACAGTTCTCAAAAATCCAGCACTTCAGAAGTGTGGTAGCTTGGAGAAGTTGGCGAGTAAGATTGGATTTAATATTGTAGAAGAAGCAAACCCGGATAGGATTGAGTGTCCCGAATGGAATGCCCTGTGTTTTTCCGAAGAAGAGGTGAAGTTTGCCATGTATGATGCTTATAATTGCTACCACATGGGCAAGAAGCTGCCGAGCATGCTCTAGAGACTCTTGGACTTGTTGATTCTTCGACTGTGTATCATCTGAACATGGTTCAGTTACTGTTACAAAAAATTGTCGATATCAAGTAGTAGATGTTGTTTGTTGGGCAATCTATATGTTGTTGATGGAGAAGTTATTGATTCAAGAGTTAATTTGAAGAACTGTTCTTTCTTCATGCAACTCCTATATTAGCTAGTAATCTTTGTTATTATGCGCACGGATTAGTTCTACTAAACTGATTAATTTTCCCATAACTATTATGACTACAGTTATGAGTTTCACTCATTTTGTACTCTATGCAAATGTCGGAGCAAATTTGAATGGCGAAACATCTTGGATCATTATGATAAGGATAAATGAGAGTTATAATCACAAATCTATCATAAATATGAGGGTTCTTCTCTTAGGGACCCTTAGATCATTGATGCCTTTATTACGGCGAATTCTTCAGAAAAAATTGTCTCTAGGCCAGAAAATAAAAGGTGAATCTAGTCGTACATTTCTTGCGAGTATAAATTCTTCATCTTAGAGTGGTAATTTCAGAGCTTTTTCAAAGAAAATTTTCCCATAAATGAAATTAGAGTTATTAGAATAGACCTTATCATTCTTCCTTTTCCCTTTTCCTTGAAAACTTTTTTAGTCCATATTAGAATTCAAGCATTCTACATCCACAAACTCCCATATACAAGAGGTGAAATTTCTGGATTCCTCGCCAAACATAAGAGAGTAGTCACGATTGGAAAAACAGGTGCTTTACTGAACCATTTTCTCATGCAAACAAGCGGCACCATTCACCAATTTTTTTCAGTAACTCTCCATTTCGTCAATCTATCTTTTGTAGCCAACCTATTTCTAATTCTACGTACCAGCCAAACTATAGATGCTTATCTTGTGCCTCTGGACAGAAAATAGGAAAAGCCTAAAGATGATAGTGGCTTTATCTTTCCTTTTGGATGGCTATCATATATCTTAGGCGTTTATCTTTGTTTCATAGATAATGGATCATGATCATCCACAAGTTCAAGAGTCATACTAACCATTTGAATCTCTCTTTGCTAACTATTGAGACCATACTCCAAAAAGTAGTTTAACTATACTGAATATCATTGAACAGTCAAAATTAATTTGATTCAGTAAAGCTAGGAACTAAACGTTACTTCAATTACCAAAATAACTGAATTATAGTTTATCAGAAAGAAAAATTAAAATTTGCATTCATCTTACATTGTTGCATGCTGACTTCTCATTTCTTAGTCATGCATCTAGGAAACTTAAAGGGTGTCTTGGAATCTTAAATTGAACAAAGTGCAACAGATAAACTCAAATTCACTTAAGTCCATCATACACTTAAAACTCTCTCGGACTGATGTAATACGACACTTGACACACTTAAATTCACCTAAGTTCATTGTATTTATAATCACTAAGGGGAGAGACTCCTTTGTAAAACTTTCAAAAGACAAACTCATCAGAGGAGCTAGCTAGCTAGCTAGTACCTAATGGGCTTTCTTTCATTTTGGATTAGGATTGTTTATGTGTATTATCATTCTAAATTGGTGTATGAAAGCTATTTATGAATACTCAAGCTTGGGCATAAGGGCTAGGCATGGCCCAAAATGCTGTCCTTAATAGAAACGAAACTAATCAATATTTTGATATGATGATTATGGGCCAAGGTGTGTAAGTCCATAATACAATCAATATCTATTTGTTTGATTTTTTTTTTTTTTTTTTTTTGTATAAGTGTGTTATTTTGAATTAAGAACATCCCACTCACAACATGTTCTATCTTATCACTCAACTCAATCAATTAATAAATTAAGACTTAAAAATATTTTTATGCAACAGACATAGCAATACAGGTGGATCACCCCTTTCATTCCACTTCCAATTTCTATATTAATACGGGGTCGGACTTCTTCTTTTTCCGGCGGCAACAAAAAAATCTTCATTGTATGAGATTTTTTCAAAGTGTTTTATTGTTATGATTTTTTCAATCAATCTGTCTATTCGGCAAATAAACAGCAATTCGATCTATCAATATGTATGGTCTTGGATCATTAATAATGATTTTTCTTCAGAATTTGGCATTTCTCCATTGTATTTGGCATCAGTTACTTAATTTTTCAATTGCACAAAATTAATGGGGTTGTTAATGGTCAATAAGTTCCCTAGGTCATTTGGCACGCCAAATACTAGTTGTTCGATTGAGGGATTTGGACCTAATCATAGAGAACTATCACCTAAAAGTAGTGCTGGATTTGTGCATTAATTAATTCCTATCTAATATTCTTTGTTTATATTCTCATCCATCCCTTGAATGCCAAGTAGAGCTGGCTATCCTGTCTTTGTCGAATTTCTTGTGCCATTTGTCTTGGCATATTCGTAGAAATTGGTTATATATAGCCTGTCTTATAGACCGCCTCCCCCATTTTGCAGTCACTTTAATAATAAGTATCAATTATCATATGTTCGTTGGCCAATGGAATTACAAATTTTTTGCTATCTCAAAAAAAAAAAAAAAAAAGTGCAATCAAATTGGTGCTAGTTAGTCTGTACATTCATAAAATCCCAGAAAATGATAGGCAGTCAATATCCAAAAAACGAAAATGAAAGGGGTACAGTTCACTTCTCTTTTTCTTTTTTTTTTGTCAAAAAAAAAAGGACCTGATCCCACTTCAGGCCCCAACCCTTATTTGGGTTATTGGGTTATTCTCCATTTTTGTTACAAGGGTCAAACTCTGATGGATGCCCTAACTAGGGACTACACCACCAGGTCGGCTACCTTGGAGGGACTAAAACAGACTCACTTCTCTCTGCCTTCCAAAATTGAAAGACACATTATGGCTTTTTGTATAGGTGTTAGGATAAGATTGATTTATCCTAATTGTGTTACCTGAGTTAGATCTTGATTTCAGGATTTTTTTTTTTTTTAGGACAAATTTCAGGAATTTTCTTTTACCAATAATAACGTAGTTAATAGAACGAGGCAGGCACTTTCTCAAGTGTTGGGGAAAAAAAATTTTTGCGACAATGTCAAGTAGTATAGAAAGTCAAAAAATGTGTGTGGAAAAAGTACAAATTAAGTACTCCCTATAAGTAAAGTCATCAAGTTCTAATAATAATTATGCACGTGATAATTTGATGATTAATTTTTGACATTGTCAAATTCAGCATTGCAATATTACCCTACAACAATAGGGATGTAAACGGGTTTAACCAATTCGAATATCCTAATGTTCAAAATTGTTTGATTATTTTAACATAATTGAAAATTTTGTTCAAGTTTAACCATATTTTTTTGGGAAATTTGCCAAATTGGTCCCTAACATTTACCAAAAACACTTTTTTAGTCCCTAACATATAAAATCAGCCAAAATTGTCCTTCACATTTAAATTGTGATCCAATTTGGTCCTAATGCTCGTTTTTGCTCCTTTCTCCGGCTAAAAATAGCACGCCCCTCTCACGTGGTCATATTTTCAAGGACAAAATTGGAAAACAAAAGCTTTCTTCTTCTTTCTTCTTTTCCCCTGTTTCTTCTTCTCCATCGCGACCGAGAGCCCTCATCACTGCTGCCACATCGTCCGCCCCTCCAACCTCGCTTGTCCACCGCCTCTCTCCACTGCCGCGCGATCTCTGCTCTGCTGCCCTACGCACTGCCCGCGTGATCCTTCCACCAGCTCACCCGCGACCCCAGCGCACACCGCTCGCGCGCCGCCACTGCACGGCTCTATTTCATCCTCCGCCTGCCCCGACGCCGCAGCCCGCATCTACGAGAAGCAACCGCCGCTGCTGCTCAGCGCGCCGCCACTGCGCGGCTCTATTTCATCCTCCGCCTGCCCCGACGCTGCAGCCCGCATCCATGAGAAGCAGCCGCCGCCGCTGCTCGACTCCACTGGCGCGCGTCGCGTACCTCACCTCACTTTCTCTTCTCTCTCCTCGCGCCTCCACCAGCGACACGCGGCACCTCTTCTGATCACCTCCAAATATGCTTCTGTTCAGGTAAACTTAGTCACCATTGTGGTGAACCTGTGCTTAGAGAGTCGAAGCAACATAAAGATCGTGAGGTCAGGGATCGTCCCCAGTGGATCTGGGATTTGTGTTTTTCAATTTTGCCCTTGAAAATATGACCACGTGAGAGGAGCGTGCTATTTTTAGCCGGAGAAAGGAGCAAAAACGAGCATTATGACCAAATTGGATCACAATTTAAATGTGAAGGACAATTTTGGCTGATTTTATATATTAGGGACTAAAAAAGTGTTTTTGGTAAATGTTAGGGACCAATTTGGCAAATTTCCCTATTTTTTTTATTGCGAAACTGAGTTTGAACGAATTTTTTATTGGATTCAAAAATTATCCAATATAAAACATTCAAACTTGTTTGATTATTTTTAATTCGAATTTGAAATTCTGCTCAAAATTAACCCTTTTTTTATTATGAAACCAAATTTGAATGAATTTTTTTATTAAATTTAAAAGTTATCGAATATAAAACGCTGTTTAAATTTAATAAATCCCATTCAAGTTTGATTTAATCAAATTAACGAATCAAAATTGAACCAACTCTTATTGACTTCGATCATTCTTCGATAGTTTTGATTCATCGGACATAAATTTTGAATATATCTATCCATCCATACCTTGCAGCTTTTGGATAATTTTTTGCCAATTTTGCAACCTTTTGCGCTAGCAAACGTCGTAGGAAACGCCAGCTGCCATAGTCGTGTAAAGTGTAAACTGTATAGCAATTGGTTGTTGACTGGAGGTGGGGCCCAAATCCACAACCACAGACGACAACATTATATTATATTTACATCATTATATGGGACGTGATTAAGTGGGGACCACCACACCTTTTTGCAATTTTTTAACCAAAAATTTCGACACTTTGACAAATATTCCTGTCAAAGAACCGATCAGTGCCACGTACTCCGCTGCAACGGCATCGTTTATGGAGACAATTGTTGTTATTATTGTTACAGAACCCAAGACCGTGCAAAGGGCGAGATCTCTCCATAGTTTATATGTTATTATACTTCAAAATTTTCCTCCATTTTTTTTGTTTTAGCTGGCAAAATTTTCCTGCTGATCAAGAGAAAAATCAAAATGTAAGTCCATCCTTTTCCCTTTTTTTTTCTGATGCATTCAAGAAATATTTGGTGGCGTTGGTTTTATAACAATCTGCAACAGGTAGATGTTTGAAGAGCCTGAAAAAATGTAAATGGAAAACCCCTATTAGTCAGTTATGACATTCTTGGCTGAAGAACTCCGCGAATTTTCCTTTTTATTTAATTTTTCATTTTATATCTTTTTTTTTTTTGAGTTGCAGTATGGCCCATTGTAGGTTCACTTGATGGTTCTGTTTGCTTTATTCTAGCAGAAATTCTTGAGAATATATGTTTTAGTTTTTTTGGATTTCCTGGTGGGATTCTGCTCTTTCACATTTTTTTTCTCATGTACAGTACTTTTTATGTTGTGAAGCAGGGAGCCGATGATTGTGCTGTGAATGTCATGTGGGGTTCGGAGAAAGTGGGATGTTAGAGAAGGGGTTATTAATACATAAAGTAGCAGCTTTTTCTTGTTTAGGATAAATTTGGTCAGTATTCTAACTGGTTGAATCCCACTTAGCGTCAGTTATTGGTGAAATATGGTAAAAAGGTTGCTTGTTTAAAGGAAATTGCAGAGGTTTTTCATTGTTTAATGCCAAGTGACTAATAAAGCTTGAAATTTTCTTTTTTTTTTTAATGAGTATAATCTCAGCTGCATTACTTGTTCATTTTGGATGGCCGATGTGGGCATTGTTTTAGTTGCATTACTGTGGGAAGTTGAATTTGAGGTAAGAAAAAGGCAGAATTTTGGGAAGGTGATGGTTTAACTGAAAAGATTTCGTCGGTTGACTGATGGGATTTTGAAGTTTTAGATTGTGAAATTGAGAGGGTCTGGAGGCTTATGAGAGGAGAATTGAGAATGTGATGGATCATTTAGATCTAAAAGGAAGTGATTCAGAAATTGATTTGGAGAGTGGGGGCAATGCAACTGATGATGATGGGGGTGAACATCTTGATTTGAGTAGTAGAAATTCAAAGAAAGGATTGCATAGGGTGTGGAGTGAGCTTGTGGGACAGGAATCAGCAGATGCATCTGCAAAGGGTGAAAAGAGTGCACATTCACTTGGCAAGTTGTTGAGTTATGATGAAATATTGGTTAAGAATGCGGATAGATGGCCAGAAAAGTTTGAGGAAGAATTTACAAATTTTTCGAAAGAGAAAAGAGCTGTGGAAAAGCCAAAGATGCCGAACTCCAAAAGGCCTCCAAAACCGCCCCGACCTCCGGGAGGTCCCTCACTGGATTCTGCTGATATGAAGTTGATCAAGGAAATTTCTGAGCTTGCAATCTTGAAACGTAAAAGGACCGAGCGAAGGAAGGCCTTGCAGAAAATGAGAAAGGAGAAGACATATTCAAAAAGCAGTAGTTTGTTCGCCATGGTGGTCACTGCACTCTTTATCTTTGTGATCATTTTCCAAGGTACGCATGTCCAGCTAGCAGACTTTGAACTTTTCATTTTCTTTTCCTTCTGCTAATCTGGCCTGTCTTTTTTATTTAGTATTGAGTGGATATACATTTGCATTCTTTTGGTTCATAATATTCATTGAAGTCACTTAATAGTATTTGATAATGTAACTGTATATCTATATTTGTTTGCTCATGATTCTAGGTTTATGATAGCTTAATGCTGGTTCGCTTTATGACTTCCATTATCATGCTAAACCTTTTTTTTTCTACCATCTGACATAGGATTTTACTGCTGCAATGTAAAGTTGTGGCCCTCCATTTGATGTCTCCCTTGAAAAATGATTTATTGACGGATTATTCTCTGACCTAAAAGAAAATTATTGACTTGATGAGAATATGTTGAAGAGAATTGACAGAATGACTTTTATTAATTGTGGGACTCTTAATATTTGATAAAAGTATACTGTACTCTAATTTACCATTAAGGTAGCACTGCTGTTTCAGAAACCATGGTAAATCAGACTCACAGTATTTGGTTTTCATTACCTTCACCATCCTGTACCATGTTCAGAATGAAATGTTTTCTGCAATAAGTATTGGGCATGAGCAAAAGGGACCTCTGCAGCATCAAACGAGGACATTGATCAAATACAACAATTGGAAATCTATGTGGATTTATCATTAGCGCAATTCATCTTCCATGGGAAGACAAAGGCTTTTAAGTAAAAAGATCAAGGAGAATTTTGTATCTTTAGCCTAGGTTTTGATGCAATTAGATGAAAAGCAGAATGCTTATATAGAGGAAACATCTGTTTTCTTGCAAATATTTCTGAAGTTCCACATAGAACATTTCAAAACTCAATTAGGATCAGTTAGTGGCCCATTTATAAGGGATAGTGTCCTGCATATGATGCCCGTCACATGCATTACTGGGTTGACTTCAATCCTGTCTAATTTTATCAAAAGCATTATAGAAGCTCATGTATGTGTGAATGCTTGATATGTGGCTGGGCACAACCAAGAAGGTATTGTGCCTTATCAAAGCTAAGTAGAAAGTATATTAATCTGCTCAAAACATGACAAGCGGAAGGTTGAAATTATATTGTATTTTTAGTTGGTACAATTATATTGTCGTAATTTTGGTCTTTCCTTGTTGGGAAAAGGGGGTGCAATAGGTGCTTGTAATGTTGGTTTAATAGTTTTTGTTAATTGTCAATTATGAATCACCATCGGTCTCCTTAATATTAAGCTTCTGATAAGAGCTTGATCTGAAGCATAGCTTGCTCGACAATGATTTGCTGGACTATCCGAGAGCACCTTCTTTTCAGAGGCTTTCAACAAGTCACTCTGTAGTCTTAGGCTTAGCTTGACCAATAAAGTTTGAGGCCATTTATGTGCTTATGCATCATAAGAAGATAAGAACCGACGATCTTTTCTTCAGGAGCCCCCCTAGTTGTTTTTTCTTTTGTTCATCCATAATGCTTCTGTACAAAGTACGTAAAATGAAAACTAAACTTTATCATCAACTTTCAGGTCTCCTAGGATCACGCATCTGACATGTATTGCGTCGCCAATATTCCAAGTATACTTCTATACAACTTATTTCCAATCCTCTTATTCATGAATGGAATACATATTGCCTTTGATGTGATGTTGCTGAAGCAGATTTATCCTGTTACGAAATACACAATGCCACCTGCTGTCTGATTTTTTAGTTACTCTAAGTCAGCAAGTATTGGAAACTTAAAGCATGAATTTATGTATCTATATCTGTAGAAACTTCAAAACACGTGGTCTTTGAGATTTATTTGAAATCTAGTTACATTAGATATCAATTATCAAGCATTGGCAAGGGACATGCAGATTTAAAATTTATAGAGCTTTTTTAGCCTTTTGATAGGGCCCTTATTGAGTTATTCTTGTCTTCTGATTTTGCCAGGTTCAGGAATAGCTATGAGGAAGTAGAGAGGATGGGATGAGCAAGTGCTGTTTTTGTATAGTAGTAGATGAACTCAGTACATGTTGAATTTTGAGGTGCAGCACTGGGATCAGGAAATATTACTTTTTGCTGACTATAGATAATTGTGTTAGAAACTGTTGCTGACGGTATGCTTGAGTTGTACAATCCGTTTAACGTAGGAAAGGAGTTCCAGGATGCAGTTGTTGGGTTCTTCCTGGATTTTGGAGCCTCGTTTTGACACAGGAAAGGGTTTACACGTTCTCAGACTTGTAGGTAGAAGCAGCCGGGAAGAGGAGCATTCTGGCAAGAACTTCCTAAGAGTTTGCATTTGTAGTCTTGACAATCGCTGGAATGAGAAAAGTGGCAACGATAAAACCTACCATTTGTCAACTCTGATGAAAGTCCTAATGTTACTCATTTTCTTTATCCATATCTCTCTCTCTCTCTCTCTCTCTCTCTCTATGTCGGTCTGTATGCTTGTGTTTTTGGCAGCTCGATTGAGTTGGAATTATATCATGACCAGAAAGAAAAGAAGGATCGGACGCGCTGCAAATAGAGAGATTAATCACAACCTATGGTGATGGAGGGATATGAAGCCCTGGAAAGTAGCAGTAGGTCCATCAATTTTCTAAGAGAATAAAAAAATGTGCGTGCCAATTCATTCTGCATGGACAGCAGGGTTAGAAAACACTGGAGTAGCAGATGTCATCAAGAGCCCCTTTTAACAAAGCAAACAGATACGGGAACCATGAAAACTGTGAATCTTGCAACCCCTAAAAGCAACTCAAGGAACGCGTAGACACTTATCTTCTTTTTTAAGCAGAAGGCTTCAGCTGCTAGCTGCTAAATGTTTCCATAACTAAGGTCTGACCATTCTAGTACTTCATTACATTTTATAACCAAAATGTCAATGTGGCCTTGTGAACTTGAATTGGCTGAAGAAACGCGAGAGTAGTAGCAACAATAAAGGCAAAAAAAAGCCTATTGGCAAGCCGATTTTGTACAGTGATGCTTTAGGTTTATAAATAAAGAACACAAGTTACTGCTTAGCAGCTAGCCAGCTATTCAATAGGGAATGCAATCAGAAATCAAGCATCACAAACGCCTAACTGCTGCCTAGAGACTTCGACAGGATTTCAAAACACAAAATACAGATTTTTATGTGTTCTACAAGAAATTAAGCAAGTTGCATAAAAGAACAGCTATTCCAGAAGTCACTTAGACTTTGCTGGCTGAGCTCTAGGTCTCCAAAGTCCCAGCCTATACTTGTGGGCATAGTTGAATATCAGCTTCCTCTGCATTTGAAAAAATCCCGGGAGTAATTAGTCATTTTTTGCACAAGTTATCAATGTAATGACCAGACAAAGATGGTGCTACTAAACCGTATGACTTTTTAGTATTATTATCAAACATGACTTGATCTGATCAGCTATAATCATCATAACTTAAAACTCACATTTCAGAAAACTACCAAATTTCCGGCCAAAAGAAAAATCAGGACAATACCTTGCAGAATAGAAGATATAACTCCAAAAACACGATTCCAAGCCATAAAATAAGACAACCAACTCCCAAGTAGAGAACAGGACAAATATAATAAGAAAAAATAAACAGCATTAATGAGTTCATCAAAAACATTAAGTGGATTTGTAAAACCTCCCATTAACCTCTGCTAATAAAAATTCATGAATGTCAAAGGAAGCTGGCTGAGGAGGGAAATGAGTGAGGGGAAAGGGTGTGGCTAGCTTATGACGGCAGGTCAAATCCAATCAACAAGAAGAGTTTATTCAGGGCAATCCATTTTTAGCAAAATGTAGCTGCCATATTAGCAGCAAAAATGAGTTCAACTGCCTCAACAGTGTTTTTTCCCTCTCAAACTGGCAGGAAAGAAGCAAAACCGCTTTCAAGTAAATACTCAGTTTTCAAGGTTTAAGATAAGCCACCAAAGGAGAATCAAGTATGCCAGATAGGGGACCAATAGAGATGCATTTCAGTTAATATACAAATCAGAAAAATGAAAGCCAAGAGATGTTTCTTCAAGGCAAACATCTCATCTGGATCCACTATGTGGCAGGTCATTCCTAGCCATTCTTGGAACCTAAAGGAGAAAGGTTCAGTGATTTATCTGCAGTTCTTTTAGCATATGGTTTTCCCACTTTTCAGTTACCCCATTTGAGACTCAAGTTGATGGGATTCTAATGCTCTAAAGGAGACAGTTAAACAGAAATCCAAACTAATCCTAGTGAAAATCACCAAGACACTAACTAAGACCATAGATTCAGCTAACAGCAAAGAATCATTTGAGACGTGTAATTGTATGACCATTTTTAACAAGCAAAATCTAATACCTCTGAACATTAACTTCATAGGTCACAGCATAGTGACCAACAGGCTGTTACAACAAGTGCTAGTATCTTCTCTCCCCCTTGTTTTGGGGGTGTGTGTTACAACTCTGAAAAACGAGGACAAAAGGCATATTTTCATCATCTTTTTCTCATTCAAGAGACATTTTGAAAATGAATTCCTGAAATGGGAAGTAGTTGTTTGCAGTAGTCTCCAAAACAAACTCAAGCCATGGATTTACTCTTAGGGAACTAGATCAATCCATCAATCAAAGGAAAAACACACAAATCAAAGCTCTCAAGACCTTGGAACGTTATATTCCATCTCTTCAAACAAAACGAAGAGGATTCAAAAAGAAGAAGAAGAAGAAGAGTATATGAAAGAATGATCATGCCAGAACTTCCAAAGTCACAATTAAATGACAACATGCAAAGGGGCCTACCACAATCTCTTCTGAGGGATCAGTAACAAACTTTCAAAAGCTTCCCAGGTAATGAGAGGGATTTTCAAGACTCATGTGATACCCTTATCAAGCTCAGGATGGAAAAATGTGTATATATATGTTATGGGGTCAAGGCCATTCTAATGTTTGTCTGGAAAACAAGATTAATTAGCGAGAAGAAGAACAAGCTGATCCATCAATGATAGTCTGACTGAGTAGAATTCAAGAATGTCTATGCTAGAAGAGCAAGCAAGGGACAAATGTAAAGTAATTAGTTCTGGATGTATCAACAGCATGGATAAATGTTTCTTAACAGCGGTTGGCATGGTTATCAGGTACCACAAGCCCTTGATACTATAGCAAATGTACAACAAACCCCACTAAAGCTGAATCAGTGACAAGCCTTCTTGGCATCTACTTGATTCCTCCTAACTCTAACCCGTCATCTAAAATGTACACCCTCCAAAATCATAATTTGCCACTTTCCACATAAAACAGATCTCTGAAAAGGAAAAGCCAACTTCACAGCATCCGCCAGGGTTTTATGGTAAATATTAACATTTATGAAGCCAAAATCAACCAATGAAGCATTATACCGAGGACTTCATCTTTCCTCTCCAACAAAACCATACCCAAAACCTTATTACAATCCACAATTTGATAAAACAGCCAAACGTTTGCAGAAAAAAAAAATCAGCATTCTAAATCGAAACCCAAATAGAAATTTTTAACAGAAAAGAGGAATAGCAAGAATCAGAAAGTAAAAAAGCAAGCTGTTATTCCTTTACATGTTTGACAGGGATATCAAGATTCTTCAGCTTCCATCTGCGGGTGACAAGCAGTTTCTGTAAATCACCAATCTCGGCTTCAAGTTTTTGAACATGGGCTTCTACCCCTTTCCCCACTCCGTTCAGAAACTCTGGTATTCCTACCTTCACTGCAAGAAAATGCCAAAATCCCATCTTCGCAATCAGTCTTTAAACTCATATACCTAATGAAAACCCACGGGAAAATCGAAAAGAAAAACTAACTCACATGCATAGATATGCATGAAGTTGTGACCTTTTACCTATGTAAGGGTAGGATTTTGAGGAAAAATGAGCCAACCCAGAAATGTAATAGGAAGCTGATGAGATTGATCCTTTGTTTGAGGACAAGAATTGCCTGAATGCCATATTCAGGATTTTCTTATTGACTTGAGCTTCTGATCAGCTTTTGTTTTCTTGAATAAATTGCTGCTTCGGGTTGGGGGTTTTGGCAGCATAAACCCTTGCATTTCAGTCACGGAGATTGCCCGTCTTTTTAGTCTCGATCTAGACGACGTCGTTGGCCCGCCGGTTTTGAGGAATAGTAGTCGATTTTTTTTTATTTTTAACCCGCCCACCAGGTTCAAATTTGGGTCAAATATTAATGAATTATAAGGATTGCTTGAATTCAATTCATTTATTTGTACAAATATTCGAGTTCAAGTTTGAATTTGGCTCGTTAAACTAACGAACTGAATTTTAGCTTGAACTCGAGGTCAAATTTGAGTTTAGAGATGATTTAATTATAGTTTTAATTGTGTTTTGTGGTTTAAAAATAATTAAATAATACTAATTTATGTGTAATTACTTTTTTTAGTAACATATATGATAATATTAAATGTATTTATGTTTTTATTTTATTATTTATTTTAATAATTATATATGTATTCACAAACTATTTGAATAGTTCGCAAATAGATTCTGTGCGGCTCGATTATTAAAAGACCCTAATAGTGTGCTTGAACTCGATTGGTTTATTGAATTATCAAACTTTTTTTCAAACTTAAACGAGTCGAATACGAACATGTTGGAGAATAATTCGATTCATTAAAAATTCTACCTCTCACCCCTCCCCACACTCTTCCCAACCCCATCTATCATATACAGAATTCGAATGCTGAACTTGATACTAGAGAAGACTCTAAGCACCCTATCCTAAATTAGTAGTCGATATATTTTCTTTTTTCCTAACTGTTAATAGTTGATTTATTTTGGGGAATTGTTACAGAAAAACATTATTGTATCTAGTAATTTTATGACCTATTGTTTTGTTTTCGAAATATGCAGTCCTACTAAATTAGTAGCTTTGTTTACTCAAAAAAATAACTCCTGCTTGTAGTGGCCTTTTTTAATGCCATTACATGAGAATTTTCTTGTAGTTTTATTCAGTTGTCTCTACTAAAAAAGTTACTCCAATCTTGGAAATTTCTCAAAATCTTCATTTTGAAATTATACTGTTACACATGATTCAGTTTGATTTTTTTTCCTCCCCTTAAGCGGAAGAAATGTTAAATGGTGCTTTACTTGACAGTTGACACAATCGGAATTTACATACTTAATCTATGGAATCGGATACAGACTACAGTTTGACGTATGCTCATTGATAAAATGCATGATTTTCAGTTCTATCCAATGTTTTGAAAACCAGATTGGACCGGCTGGTTCGACTAGTCATACCGTGAATCTGTTAAGTCTTCCGTTCGATTCATTCCCAGTGTTGACTTTTCATAAAAATCGGTCAAAATCGCAAAAAATCGGTCGGACCGTTCAACCTGGGTTGAACCGTGAACCGCGATTTTTTCATTTTTCTCATTTTTTAAAAAAATTTTGAACCTAAAGTTTTAAACATAATAACACTTATTAGTAGAATATTTTGTTCCCAACCCTAATTTCTAAAAGAGTAACCAAACTCTCTATATTTCTTACCCTCAAACTCAAATATCGTTGTTTTCTTGTGTAGTTCTATTAGATTTTGTTTAATTTCAAAAGTTCCAATGCATTTTATTTAATTTTAGAATGTGGTTGTGGTTTGTGTGGGATTTAAGATATTTACCAAGTAGGTACAATTGAGATGAATTTATTTGTTTGAATTTACAATTTTAAAATTTTATTTGTGTTTAAAAATATATAATTTTTTATCAAGTGATGTCTTAAATTAGTCTATGGGATAACAGTCTAGAACAATTGAAACAATTATTCTGTGCACAAGTGTATGTGTGTTTATGTGTGTGTGTGTATGTATATATATATATATATGTATATATGTATGTATATATGTATATATAATATCATTGAACCAGGGTTGAACCGGTCTGACCGGTTAAACCTTGATCCAGTCACTTCATCGATTCAATTAACGGTCCGAGTTTCAAAACATTGGTTCTATCCTTTATTTGGCTCTTAATCTGCAGTTCCTTATGTTCCCTTGGAGTCTTGCACCATTACAAGAAATGTAGGGTTCTTCCAAGCCAAATACTTGGAAGAGTGATGTGGTATTTAGAACCATAGTTGTTAGGATCGCGATCCTACGATCCGGATCAAGGTTAACGATCCAAATCGTAAGTAGGATCGAAAATTAGGTTTAAATTAATTAACAAGATCAATAGGATCATGATCCGGATCGTAGGATCGTATGATCCTACGATCCTGATACGATCTTACTATTTTCAATAAATTAAGTAACAATTTTAGTATTTTAACCATATCTTTGTGTAGAAAACTCGAAATTGAGTGCCGTTTGTTGCGTTGTAAACTATATTCAGAGTGCTTTAAATCCATGTAAATAATTAACCCCAATTCCAAATCTAGAAAATTTGATGAATCTTTAAATTTGACTCATATAATTCACTAAAATGAATAGATGATCTTTGTTATAGGTTATCACATGGAGCTAGTGTTTTGTGTCTTTATTATAAAAATTAATATGTTTAGAGTCTTTAGAAATGAATTAATACTTTTGCTAATTAATTCTAAGTGGATAAGTGGTGGGTTATAAATTTGAACCCAAAATACACGTTTTTTTAGCACAAAATTCTATTCTCAAAATTTTCTTTAATTATTTGTTTATTGTATACCAATTGTTCTATCAATTAAAATACATTTGAAACATTTTATTATATATGTAATATTTAATTATCCTATTATATAAAAAATGATGTAATAATCAATCACTAAATCATAGTTAACTAAATGTATTGTGTTTAACTATTTTATTTGAATTTGGATTTACAACAAGAAAGAACAAGTTGTTTAGTTTAATCAAAATACATTTTGAATATATTATAATTATAAGTAGTCCCAAATTTCTCTATATTTTTCAAATTGTCCCAAATACTTTATATAGCACAATTTTAACCTTAATTAACAATATAATTATATTGATTGCACATGAATTACATTATTTGTTACCAGATTTATGAATTGCAAACTTAAAAATTAGAACTATGACAATTTATTACATTTTTTGTAGGATCTACTGATTTACTATGCGATCCTGCAAACCAAAAAACGATCCTAGGTAGGATCCCGATCTTGAAAACCTTGTTTAGAACTACCAAAAGCACGTCTTCAAAGTATTGACATGTGATGAAATTTCATGTATTGGGAATAATTTGTATTGAGAATAATAGTTTGAAACCACGGCTGAAGGAGGCGACTCCTTTGCGCCTATGGGTCCAAGATGCATCTCAGCAGTTAAATCCAATTAATTATTTGGACTCCCTCGTCGACTGGTCAAAAAATAGTCCAAAATGGATATTTCAAGCTAGATTTGACTCGGTACAGGACAGAGAATGCCCACAGGTTGAAGACGCAACTCGAATCTCAACTCTCAAGTCTCAAGTCCTGCGGGCAGTTTCTACACTCCGAGTCCAACATCCGTGCCCACAAGTTCAAGACGTAACTCGAGTCTCAGCAGCTAAATTCAACTATGTGGATTCTATCCTCGTTAATTCAAAATAGATATTTTAAGTTAGATTTAAGTACTCAGACTCTGCTTATATATTAATTCATTGTACTTAACTTTACCAATGTGAGACGGGTATCACATTATCATAAATTCATAATGCTGCAAGTGAATGATACGCCGCACGACCATGGTATGCAGCACTAGCTTTGTTCCGTGGAGCTCGGTACTGAAAACAGAAGGTATTAGGAAAGGAATTTCGAGGACTTCTGGTTCCAAAGGAGCCTCAAAAAGACTGCCCCTTCAAGGTGAATGGGAATCTTGCAAAAAATTATGATAGTTGCATCAAAATGAACTAGCTAAATGTTCACCTAACTCTTTGGACTTCCCTAATGAAATATCTTCTGCAACTTTCAGGCAAGTCAATAGCTGCAAGCCCAATTGGCAAATGATCGAAGAATATGATCAAAGCTGCCTCTCCTCAGTGACTGAAAGGGATTTTTCCAAAAATTTTGTCAGAAAATTTAATTTGGGACCTCTTGGCTGTCAATTGCTGTGAGTTTTTAACCGAGATAAATCCTTTCAGCCTTCATTGCACATCACATCAATCACTAGCAAGGATCGTTAGTGATCATATATAGATTCACCAACCCCCCTCTTCTGTTGCATTAGCATAGTATCATTCTAATTTCCACGTATTCCACCTGTAAACATTTGTCACCTGCTCTTTAAAGTCTCAGTAATTGAATGTTTGTTAAGACCACCTGGCTGTTTGAGCTGGTTTCTGCATTTTTAAGGCTAGTTATCTCTCAGATTAAAGTGATTTTTGTAGAAGAAGACGGCCAAATCTATACAGCAAACAATTAAATGAGTCACAAGGACTCCAATCAACAAAACTTTCTCTCAAAAAAAAGAACGTGACGTTACATCATAGCAAACTCTTATCTAGTTAACTATTTAGCGGAAGAATATACCACTTACCATCACCAAATATACAATTTCTTATCTAGTATACAATTTAGCTGAAGAGTATCCAATGGTGTAAAACTGAATTCTAAAGACCATAGGAGCCAGATGCTGAGTGTTAGTGCAGGGTTGGCTTAGATAACCCCCTCATTTCCTGCCAAGATCATATACTTGTCTTTCCTTGTTAAACTGGTGCATTCATACCCCAAGGCTTTACCTATTTCACACTGTACATAATTAGCAACTTCATACCGCGATTTACCACCACTGCCACAAGTATGAGATGCTGGCAGCCTCTCGAGAAACTTGATCATGTAGGTTGGAGATGGGTTCAAGAGGAAAAACAATGGATCTAAGCATTTCAGCCCACTTGCAGTTGTTCCATAAAACATGCTTACTTGCATGTCTAATGCTACAGGAGCTATGTCATCAGTAAGTTCAGCAAATGACGGACTAAATCTTAGCAAATATGGCTCCCTGCAAGTTGTCCCTTCAGGGCATACTGCAACATCACCCTGGCAAAGCACCTCATCCATCATCCTCAAATCATTTTCTCGATCCCTCATCAAACGTACAGTCCTGATTGGTGATAGCATCTCTGATATTCTGCTTAGACTATATGTTGCTGCTGTGACAGGTTTCATGAGAGCCATTGAAACGTAAATAGGATCAAGAAGTGTTCTGTGGTTACACACAAAAAGCGTCCCCCTAGACTTTTTATCACTGGGAGTATAGTGCATGCTCACAGTCCCTTTTATCCCAGTAAAAGCCAGAATGGGGAGGGCTATTCCATAAGGCAGAAACAAGCCAGCAGTTGCTCTGATTATGCAAAGGAAAAGCCCAAACGGAAACCATAGAAACATCAGAAATGCAGCTGAAAATGTTGGTCTGAAGGCCAGTCTTCCATCATGGAAAATCAACCTTCTTGGATATTTGTCTCTTGGAAGAATATGCCACTTTCTTTTTTCTGCTCTAGTCACCAAGTAAATCTCCTGTTGTAAATAGAAACAGATTATTAGTGGTGCAACTTGGTATTAAGCCATGCAAATGGAAACAAAAGGAGAGACAAAAAGTGCAAAAATTAGAACAAATATCTAGATTCTGCAATACCAACCTTGCAATGACTAAAGAAGTGTTGGCTGAAAGTTGTGCCAAGGCTATGATATCCAACAAGCGAATTGATCTTTTCCTCTCCAGTAATTTCATTTAGGAAAGAATTACTATTTTTCCTTTCCTCCATGAAACCTACAAAATATCCATAAGCAACCTTCATTTCTCTTCCCATCACAAAATCAACTCCCAAATAATCCTTCAAAAAGCCTTCAACCATAACAGTGGGCAAATCACTGACTCCAACCTTCCTCTTATGCCTCATAATGATTTCAAAGCCTTCATAACCAACATCTTCCAGGAAGAACTTTGGCAAAACAGATCTTCCAACCCTAAACCTGTCCCTTTTTATCCCAAAGAAACAGATAAAGACCATAATCTTGGTTCTCATTTCCTTGCTAAAGAAGCAATAGAGAGGGTAGGCTACAAAAAGAAGGATAGCCCTTAAAAGCCCCCCAGCTTCAAAAGCAACCAGCATGAAATAAGGAAACAATGAAGATGATTTTAGCAGCGCCTCCTCCATATGAAACACCAGTGTTTCATTCAGAAGATAGTCTGCTTTGATGCTCAATGAGGAATACTTGTGAAGTTTTGGTTGTAAATCATGGGTGAACCATAACCTCTTCTGTACTGAAGAATGCACGTTGCTAAGACTTCTAAGAAGGAATTTAAACAAAAAGAAAAGAACTTCAATTGTTAGCATGCAGGAAAAAAGAGCTTTTGGGGTAAGCATGTTTACTGCCATTATCTCCTTGCTGGCTACAATGGGGAGGAAGTTACTATATATAGAAGTCCAGGTATTAATTGCAGGGCTGCAAATGGCTTAAAGAAAGTTGACAAGATTGACCTATTCTCATTTTTGCATACTATATCTTAGTTGTCCATTTGAGTTATTTGACCAAAATTTGTAATCTTCATGGTCACCTTCCTCATTCCTAAAATCACTTTGAAGGAGTTACACACACACGCCTTGCACACTTCTGCTTTTACTTGTCAAAGTCTAAGAATCGGTTCCCAATATTTAGGTTACATATCCAGTGAAACGTAAAAGTAAATGTCCTTATCCAACGAGTTTGTTACTTGATTTCTTGGATAAAATGTGCGGGACCAGTAGACTCTTTTAAGGAGTTGTCCTGCGCTAGGCAATTCACGTTGTGTAACAGTAAACTTCTCTGAGCAGGGGCCATAAATTTTACGAGTAATTCCACTGCAGTGGCGACCATCAAGGACTCAGCTGCATAGCTAAGAATTTTCTTTCTAAAGGGCCACAAGGTTATGAAATAGCTACTCAAAAAATCTGTACAATCCTCCTTGTTAGAGCATTTTAATAGACTACGAAATACTAAAAAACCATTTGATGATTTTCTTTCCGTTATACAAGTCTTCTCCATAAATTTGTAGCATATGTAACTATTGTAACTGTTATTTTAATACTGATTTAACCGTTATACAACAAATGTAAGACAATTATGCTATGTAACTTACAATTGTGTAATTAATGAGCAAGGTCTATTTGGCAGATCTCACTATAATATCTAAACTTATAGCAGTTGATAATCTGGCAGCAATTTTAAGTATGCGGAGATGCTCGTGGACTTACATTTATTTTATCTCATTTTTAAAATATTTTTTGGAGCTTTACAGTGTAGTTTTTATCTATTATTCAAATCTATAATATCTATTTTTCAGCTCTGTTTTATGATATATGTGAATATTTGATGATATAACTTTTGTCATTTGTGTAGATTTTAATAAAATTACGATGTTTTATTGAAAAAAAAAACTCAATTGTAACTCCAATGTTTTCAAACCTATATAAATATTACTATGAGATAGAACTGACTACCTTTTTATATTCTATAAAAGGAGACTTCATTATTCACTATTTTCTGTGCTACTGCTATCCATGTTAGAAAGATGTATCAGTAGATCATTTTATGAGGTAAAGAGTAGTGTTGTTAGATTCAAGTCTTAACTCCAGCAGTGTGACATAGGGTAGTGTTGATCATTTTTTGCTGAAATTATTATGTGGATTATGCTCCGGAAGGGGATGAATCGTTTTAAATTCAACAACATATTTCGAATTTTTGTTCATATAGTAATTGGATTTAAGTTAAGAAGCTTTTCCTTATATGATTATTTTTTTGTCCAAAAACCAACCATTCTAACTGAACAGCCATGGTATTGTAGGATTCTTGACCTGATGCAGAATCTTAGTCTATGTTAATCTTGACTGCATCTTGCAACAAATATAATCAACTTTCAGGCCCAAGAAAGAAAGTGAATAAAGAAGCAAATTTGAGAAACACAAAATTGATTGAAGTAGACTATCATTGGTTCTGTCACAATCTGTAGTCACGACAAAACCCCCACCATTTTGCCACTGCAAAACGGATGTTACCTGATCACTACAGAAAGGAAAACCCACAAAGAGGAAAATTTTCATGAAGGTAACTTTTGATGGGGTATTGCTAATGATATGCTATTCTTAAACAATTTAGGAAATCATGAGGTATATCAGAGTTTCAAACTTTTTAGTCCTGAATTTTTCTTCCTTGTACACTTCAAATCCTATGTTTAATCCAATATCTTTACTTATCTAGTTTGGTTCTTCCGATCTGTTTGTATATGCTTGTAGATTTAATGAATGATGATGTTTTTATCCAAAAAAAAAAAAAAAAAATCAAATAAAATTTTCAATTTTAATTTTTTAGGATCTAAATCTTTATTTCCTTTCCTTTCTTTTCTGTTTTCTTTAACTTTCTCCTCATTCTCTTTCTTAAACTCAGGCTTTATCTGTTCCACCACCCCAGACGCCCTGCTCCTTTCCTCCCTTTTGTTGCCCCACCTCATTGCTTCCCCCGCTTCCTCCATCCCCCACCCCACAGTCCCGACTTCCAACACACCAGCTGTTGTGATTACAGCAAATCCAAGACTGGGGAAGTTGACCTTTGTAAATTGCTGGGGACAAGTGGGCTTATATTCATTTGAAATAATTAATTGATGTATAGAAATCTCTGACCATCAGGGGGGGAAAAAAAGGCCAGGGGATTGTTACCCTTATACGCATATCCATGCACCAAATGAATAAATGTAACGTTCTTACCTTTCTGTTCTTTGAAATGTAGGTTTACACCTACAACTCGTTAAAAAAAATTAATAAAAAGAATTCTCACATACAGAAGTCAAAATTCGTGTACATAAAAAACATCCTAATCCTATAATTCAGTGTTACTAAGGATGCTTTTGATAAAATCGAACTCTGAAATCTGAAATTTTAATCTGTTAAGTTAGTGAACCGGTAAGTATTGCAATATTAAACACGTCTTGATTATCAAACACATCTGAACATATTAAAATTTCAACTATAAACCACACCTTCATGCATAAAATTAATTTCATTTAATTAAAATTGTAGCCTAAATTACTGAGCCATGCAAATATTAAAATAAACTAAATCTACTGATTAAAAAAAAAAGAGCCTTCGTTTATGATTTTGTTACAATGTTCTAATAGCATTTCTCCCTATGTCCCCTGTTAATTATGCAATAATACTCAGAATAAGGAAGGTATTGCAATTTTGTGACCATTTTTTACTCCAAAAAAAAAAAAACTGGTGCAACCTTAGATCATGAGGAATTATCACCAGATCATACGAATTGGACATGCATAAATACTACTCCACTATATATAACCTCTACCCGCCGCAACACGGCCCTGGGGATGTGCAGGAGGGAAGGTGGTGGGGAAACACGGGGAAGAGAGGCTGGATGTCGGGTGGACAAGGACGGTGGAATAAGGATTATTTTGCTGAAAAGATGTAAAGAAAAATTAAAATGATATTTGTTTCCCTTTATTTTATATATATCTATATAGTCGGGTTTCGGATAAAATTAATCTTTTTTATATTGACAGTGCAAATATTATCAGCGTTGAATGAATGATAATAGAAGAATGAATTTGCATTACTTCAAAACTGAAGAATAATACAAAGTAGTCATGTGAAAAATTGTAGTAGCCTCCTTCTCCCACTTCATATAATCAGGAGTTCAAGAAATTTAGCTTTTTGTGACTTGTTGGATTGCTGCAAGTCACAAAAAGTTTACAGTTTATGACATGAAAATAGAGAATGTGATAATAAATTTGATTTAAATAACAAAATGTATGGTTTTAAGTACCTGATTGGACCCTTTTACTCGTCATTGAATCTTTCTAATTTGATTTTCAAGAAAAAAAAAAACTTTCTAATTTGCACTAGGTGGAAGAGCAATTTAGCATCATAATATGAATTTCCCAGATCACATCCAGGATCTATGGGTTGATAATCCAATTTATCCGTTATGTTGCCTACCCCTTGCTGGCATCAACATAATCAAGCTGGATTTATAACTCATCACCTCATTTCTAGCATATAATTGCTTCATAAATGCCTTTGACTGATCTGATTCACGTATAAAGTTACACGTGAAGTAGGTATTAATGAACTTAACTAGCTTTATTTGAAATTCGTTATGAGCTGACTGCATTTTTGTGAAAATAAAAGTCTCACTTATTTCAATTCAATCCTATAGTAAGATTCAAAACAATAAACTTTCGTAATGAGATATTTTCTATTATTTCCTGAATTGAACTTATTTATCTTAGGTCAACCAATATAGACAAAAATAAATAAATAAAAGTAGTTGCCAACAGCCTATCAAAATGAGCAATACATTCCCGTTTGGATTGCTATTTTTAAGAGTTTTTATAATATATATATATATATATATATATATATACTGTAGCGATTTGATGTATATGAGGTAAAAAGATGATTGAAAAATATGTTCATGAAAAAACATAAAAAATTTTCTGCAGTAAATTGCCATATAAAGCAAAGTTTATATCTTACATATATTTGGAGAAACAATTACAACAAGCTCAGAATTACAACTTCAACCATTTTGACTTCCCTTATATATATATATTGGCTCCTATATTTGTGGAGGCAGCTTGAATCTTCCGGGGAAGAAATGTTGACTGGCCACTAAAAGCCAAGCAACAGCTTGCCAAGGTCCCAATAGGGCCAATACTGCCATACGAGAGTACGAGATCGATGTAAGCTGTATTACTTGCGGCCTGTCGATGAAGTTGTCCCACAGCAATGAAAGCTCTCAACATGGCCTAACTCAATGTATCGTCCTTATCCGCGTTATTTGGAGAACATCTCCAATTTGGTAGAAAACAAGAAAAAGTTGCTTATATATGATATGTTTCTTTGATTTGCTATGCTATATAAATGTAAATCTTCCGTTTCTGGTAAATGCTTGGAACTTTCTTGACTATCATTTTTGTTTTTTTTTTGGACAATGGCAACACCTATGTTATCTTCTTACTAAACATGTATAATGGAGAGGGAGAAACCATGCCACATGCAAGGTTTGGAAAGGCGAAAGCCATGCAATGGAGGGATTGAACTACACACTTGCAACCCAGAGAGGAATTTATATCTCCTTGTGGCCAATAGATACTTCTATAAACATCTTGGGGGATTAACTTCACTTTGCACTTGTGAACTTGCAT
The DNA here is from genome assembly GCF_003713205.1 of Coffea eugenioides. Taxonomy (NCBI): domain Eukaryota; kingdom Viridiplantae; phylum Streptophyta; class Magnoliopsida; order Gentianales; family Rubiaceae; genus Coffea; species Coffea eugenioides. The sequence continues at coordinate 75,219,630 of NC_040036.1, forward strand.
CATTTTTTTACTTTGTATCCTAAATTTCAATTTTGAATACTTTGCATGCTAAACTCTTAAATTTTGAATATTTCTCATATGCGTCCCATTTAAGCCAAGATCAATGATCATGTTCATAAAATTAACGAGATAAAAGGTAGCGAATATTAATGATAATGTACTGTTTTATTCCAACTATGATCCCTTCGTTTATTTGACCATTTTTAGCACATTGTCATTTATTCATATGGTATTAATTCCTAATATTGTTAGCAAAATTAATGAGATAAAAGATGGTACAAATTAATGATAATGTATTATTTTATTTTTGCTATGATACATTGGCACCTTTTGATTATTTTTGGCACACTGTCATTGATTTGTTTGGTCCTCTCCGCTGCTAATTCTATAAAAGTTGTTATTGATTGAATTTAAATAGGATAAACTTGAGAGTTTAAGGTGTAAAATGTCCAAAATTGAGAGTTTAGGGTGTAATGTATCCAAAATTGAAATTAAGGGGCAAATTAAGTAGAAAAGTTATATAAGTTTGTGAGTCCAAAGTTGAATTTATCCTTAACTTGGGACATGTATATGATAGCATACACAAATATTAATAGAGATTAATATTTCGAAGTGATCAAACATTCTTTGCCTACCAATGAAAACTTGATATATTGGTTTGAAATCTCAAAATCCGGACAATCTAGGTTCCAGTCTCACCTGGTTATAGTTTGAATCAATTCTAATCTCTTACACATCCACTAAGTATCCAATAATCTTCTTCCCTTGTGGAATCTTGACAGGAAATGATTGCTACAGAACCAAAGGATTACTGAGACTCTTGAAGCCATAGATGGAATCCCCAGTCGTCATTAAATGAGTGCAGAAGGATACCATATGCTCTACGTTAGGAGGCGCCATGTGCATGGATGAAAATTCGTTCACATGCAGCCAGCACTAGACATTAAGTTGGAAAGATATGGAAGCTGCAAAACTGCCCCACCCCACAACTGCTATCCTATCTCTGATTGATAAGCCCGTGAACAATACCTTGCACGGCCGCCACCCTCTCCAAGTTCAAAGTTGCAGAACTAAGAGGGCATATAATTCTGATCCCCATTCCTCAGTCAATGCCTCAATGGGACTTGAGCAGCATTAAAATGATCCGCAGTTGAGTTACTTCGCAGCAAAATGCAATGTACTAATACAGCACACAGATTTTGATTTCGTCAAAGTTGCCTTGCCCACGCCCATTTCTTGTTTTAAGACTTTCGAGAATAACATGCATGCAACTAGAACAAGCACTACGCGTGAGAAGATTTTCTAGCTGCATGTACGATGTACCAAGAATGCCTTTGTCAAGTTTTGATAAATTTGCGTACATATAAGTTGAAAACTTACCAAGAAACTTTAAAACTTACACGCATTTTGATGCAAAGACGTGTATACATAAATTTGAGCCCATCTGGTGACCAAGGAACAATTATGGTATAGTAGCTAGTACGTCTGTACGTGGTGGATGAAAACTTGAATGGGATATGCATCGATGAATTCTCTTTGAAATTGATGAACAAGAATGGACTATTTTGTATCTCAATCCTTGCTCCACATCATGATTGTTTTCCATTGCTTTCACATGAACTCCTGATCCAACGTCTTATTGTTTTTTATTTCTTTCTTTGGACAACCAGAAACTAAAGTTAAATTGTGGGAAAAAAAGATTAAATTTGTATTTTTCAAAAGTTCAAACGCTTGATAATTTTACCACGTTCCCTTCGGCTTCTCAACCTATATTCGGAGAATCTATATATATATATATATATATATATATATATATATATATGAAAATAGTTATTTTAATCAGAATTATTTTTCACTCTTATGTGACATGCCAAATTGAAGAGAATTAACGAGTTACAGGTCATTTGGGTTTTACCTATATTGAATATTATATTATATGTTTAAAAATTATCCCTAATTTTAAAATAACTTTAAAAATAATTAATCTTTTCTTAATGATATCTAAAATAACTTTAAAAAATAACTAATCTTATCTTAATGCTTTCTATGTAATTATTACATAGAACTATAGTAAAATCTTTTTCAAATCACAATTATTAAAATCTTACATATTCCATAATTTACTTCCTTTCACCACCATATCATTGATTAGTATTCAAATTGTTCATCATCTCTTCCCTTAATTTTGAATTAACTTAGTACAAAAAAGAAAATTAACTGTTACACCGACAAATTTACTAATATTGTTGGAAACTAAATATTTATTGATGAAAAAACTGGATTGTTGGATCTTTTTTACTTAATTAAATATGGATATATAGTTCTAGGTTTATGGTCATTATAAAAATTTAAATTATCTAAAAGAATGTTTATAAAAAATGAATATCTACCAAGTTTTTGATATGGAATACATTATTTGACATATACTATCATATTATAATGAACGTATGTTAACAAATTTTTAAAAATTAGTAAATAATTGAACATTTAAAATACATTAATTTTTAAAGTTAATATGAATGAACATATAGGATTGTTGTTAATTTTCATATTTAAATTATTCATATTGGTATAAATTCACAATAAATAAGAAAAGAGACATGGGCAAAATTCTAGTTTTATAGTTAATGAACTTCTCCTATGAATTCTACCACAAAATTTTTTTTTTAGCATTCGGGGCTAAAACAATCTTGGACCTTAAACATCCGGCCCAGTGGAAGTTTAGTTGGCACTTCTAAGGACCCCATCTCAAACATCAGATTCAACCAAATCCTGTTTTTTCTGAATTTCCTAAGGCCCCTTTATAAGATTCATTTAATTCTGATACAGGATTGTAAGATTTTCCCATCTCAATGCTCCAGAAGGGCACTGGAGAACCAAATTTACCAAAAAAAGAAAAAAAAGGGTACAAGATAATCAAATAAGAGTTAAATTTTTCCAAAATAGTAAGCAACTGCTGTTCATGGACCAGCTTGCAGTTCAATCATTAGTGGCTCTTAAATGTGTAAAACTCTTGAGGGATGTCTCGGTTCTGTTCTCTAACAAGACTAGAAAAATTAGCTTCTTAGATTGGCTAGGATGGTTTCGGGGTAGTTTAGTTAGGTCTTGAGGTCGTGTGTTCGAATCATCTCTTTATCGCTTGTGTATACTTAAGGGACAGGGTGCACAAGCGCAGGAAGATTAGTCTGACAAAGTTGGAATACTTCCTGTGTTAAACAAAAAAAAAACTTTGAAAAATTGAAATGTACCACGCAAGGACGACGCTGCTCCTAGTCATGCCTGCCTATGAACATGTATCAAAGACAGGGAACATCCCGTACGTTTAAATTTCCGCTAGATATGTACGTTTTCAAGAGATCATTCTAATCACAGCCTGTTGACCTTGGCTAAAAGGTCAAAAAAGGGGGTAAATTAAAATACTTATTTAGCTTCTACAAAAAAGCAAGGTAAAGCAAAACCTTTTAGGTGTGGGTTGGATTGAAGAAAAGGAAAGACACGAGTAAAAAAAAAAAAAAAAAAAAAGAAAGGAGAGTAGAAAGAAACAGGTTCTACTTTTGATCTTGTTTGGACTGAGGAAGGAAAAGATCAAGTGTTAGTTAACTGGAAACAAATAAGAAAAAGAAAACAGTCTATTAAAAATGTTTAAATTATTTTTATTAAGGGTCTGTTTGGTTGGAAGTAAAATGTTTTCCTTGGAAAAATATTTTCTGTGGAAGTAATTTTCCATGAAAATCATTTCCCTTTCATCATTTTCAGGTGTTTGGTTAGCTTATTGAAAATATTTTCTTACTTCATTTTTCTGGTGTTTGTTTAACTTTTGAAATATTTTCACTTTTATCTCTATCTTTACTTTCTACACATTATAACTACATACTTCTTCCCATGCAAAATAAGAAAATTTATCTCATTGTTTAACTTTAAAAAATCTTGGAGAAATGTATATATGAATAAAAAATATCTCCTTAAGCAATAAACAAATTGCTGGCCATTTAGTGTCAAATATCAATCACATGCAATGCTTATTGTGACATATATCTTGCACTCTCACTGCTGAAAGTTTCTCTAGAAAAGAATGTCCCTATTATACATAATTAATTACTAACATAGGATGAGCAGGATGAGGTTTTTTTTTATTTTGAATATACTAGGGGGAGGTTGGGTTGGGTGGTACGGGGGAGGGAGTGTAAGGAAGAGGTCTTGGGTTCGAGTCCTCCTATTTACACTAAAAAAAAAAAAAGAACATACTACAAGATGTTTTCAGTAAGTTTGGAACATACTACAGGCGGGATGCATGCATTTCGGAAAACAACTTCAGTAAGTTTGGAAGGGAAGTTGTTTTCCATAAGATGAGTGAAAATATTTTACATAGGAAAATGTTTTCAGTAACTTTTGTGCAACCAAACACGGGAAATTAGGAAAATATTTTCCTGGAAAACATTTTCACCCGAAACAAACGGACCCTAAATGCGGTTCCTTTTCCTTTGTTTTCCCGCTTACTTTTAGAAAGAAAACAAAGTAATTAGATCCTTTTCCTCTCTATCCTTTTCTCTCCCTCATCCAAAATCAATCCAAGTAATTTTATAAATAATAATAATAATAAATCCCTCTAATTCCTCTCTCTTACTTTTCCTCCCATTCCCTCAATCCAAATGATGTCTAAAAGTTGAAATATGTAATAAATATTTGATTTTAGAATTGGAAGGAGGGAAAAGTTTTTTTTTTTTTAATTCTATGCTCTAGCGGGTCAACTATAAAGTTTAAACATTATCATCCATCCCCTAAATTGCATAAATCTTTGCCTACCAAATTTAAACTTAAACTTTTACAAACAACTAAACGCGAGACCTTCCTCTCAGCATACTCAAATAGAGGAATCAGACGAAAATAGTAGAATTTTTTGTTAGAGTAATAAATTCTACACGTAAATTTCAAATAATAAGAAAATATAAAAAATTCATATATATATATATCTAATACCATAAAATGGACATAAAATCTACAAATCAATTAGAAGCGTACTACAGTTTAAACATATCCCCACGCCTAATTTCTGATCACTTATATATGTATTGTTTTAAGTACTATCAGTGTACTGTTTGGCACTTGTTTTTGCAGAGCGTTTCCTGTGCAAGCTTTCTTGAAAAATTGGTGAGTTCAAATTCGGTGCGGACAAAAAATTAGGTAGTATATCTCATGTCAATAGAGCTATTTGAAGTGGATTCAGAAGCCTTCCCGCCATTTGTATGGGTAGTGGTGGGCTGGAGAAAGCCAGCCTTTGACAAGGACAAGGTTTGTTTTTTAGTGTCTTTTTGAATGCCTTTTCGGCCTGAATTTGAATTTCTTCTTCGAGTGCCCCCCCGTTCACCGGCTGATTAAACGCAAATAAATGAACAACCATTAATTATTATTTAGAGCCAAAAAAAAAAAAAGTGTAAATCCCAAGGTGCAATCATTAGCAGTAGTTTAATTGCTCGACAACTTTTGTGATGTGTAGTAGTCAGTATGGAGACGAGCAGGAACGGTCATCAGAAGGACCGTCCTGAACAGTTAATGGGTGCCTGAGCATTAGGTATCTTTTTAATTTGTTGATTTGTCCAACCACCTCATGCGAAATCCCAATTACTGCTGCTGGTTTTGTATACTATTCCTCCCAAGTAGAGTATTTGCCAATTCATTCTTGAGCCCTAAATCGTTTTCTTTTTTTTGTTCTTTTTAAGGTTTATGTATCTTACTTTCTTCGCTTAATCATTTTATTGGTTTTTCCTTTTCTAAGATTTAGGTTACTCAAAATATTTACTTATTAATTGGTTTTACATCAATTGGAAGAAAAAAGAATAAGCAAATAATAGATTCGTATCATCGTCTTCTTCAGACTTCCAGCATATTGTTCATAGCACCCAGGATTTTGTATAAACCTGGCAAGAGCCATGAATGTGTGACTTGCGGAGTTATGCTAATTGGGTCGGAAAAAGCAGCCTGTAGAAAAGTGGTCCTTGAATCAGATTCTCTAACAAGCATCTTACTGGTGAGAGATGGAAACTGCAATAGTCCTCACTTCAATCTTGTCAAGCAGATTAGAAACTTGAGGTGCCTGGGGTAATTTCCTGATGATCGGTGCGGCCCGCTCTCCTCGGGGTTGGTAGGATTAGTCAGGATGAGATCCGGACACCTTCCAATTGAAAAAAAAAAAAAAAAAAGAGATTAGAAACTTGAAGGATAAGAATTTGGAGTGTAAGATCCAACATGTTTGGAGGGAAGGAAATACATGTATACCGGACTGTTTGGCCAAACTCAGCTTGAAATGCATCCCAGGAGTGCAATATTACGAGGAACCTTATAAATCAAAATTGTTTGATAAAAAATTTATATATTTTTTAATTATGTAACGAACAAAATTTATATACAAATAATTTATCTTAATCATTTTTAAATTACACACACATTGAATGTGCTCTTAACCACTAATGCTTATAAAAAGCTTCACCATCGACAAAATGAGTTCAAATCTTGAGCCCGTCATGTAGAAGAATACCTAAATTGCAAGGCCAACCATGTATGTCATGCATGGAGCATGTGACACACGATCCTTGGATGCAGGCTTTGGCTCCAAGCCCAAGCAATGAAGAATTCCTCAACCACGATCACACAAATACAAGAATGCAAGGCATGTATGCAGTTCGTGTCCATTTGCTTTGCTATTTTTTGAAGTTTTTATACAAAAAAATATACTATAACACTTTTATATACGTAATGTAAAAAAATGATTGAAAAATATATTTATAAAAAAGAAAAAAAAAATGATAATCCAAACAAGTCACTTAAATCTTTCAAGTTTAAACCCTTAGAGCCAATTGGTCAATTAAAATTTCAAATCTCTAGCATTAATTTTGCAATAGGAATTTGTTTTCCACAATCATTGAACCCTAGTTTGTTTATGGAGATGCTAGTATTTGATACCACTACATCTTTTTGCCCAAAAGTACCATACTTTTATGCTCATTTGCTCTAGTTCATTTTCTTTTTTTTGACAACCTTTTCTTGGTCATTTTATGCTTATTTCACATGAAATGCATTCTGGCATAGTATCTTTTTCTAAAAAGGAGCATCTAAGAAATCAATCACACCAAACAAAACACCACTTTACAACAAGGATAAAAGCACAATTTTTATACTACAATATACCATGTGATTTTGGTCATTAACAACAAACCCTACATCAAAATTGCACATTAGTCTGCTCTTACATTACTCGTTCAAACCCAAAAATAACGCCAAAAAAAAAGGGGGGGCAAAAAAATTCACTTCATTGACAAAACTACCCTCGTCCTCGACCGAATCCAACGCAAACCCTGATTCGCCTCTACTCTACAGTCTTAGCCTATTCCATACTGCACCGTAGCACGTTCCCACGTGCTAACCACGTGAGATGAGCTACGCCATCATCTCTTCCACCGCAGTGCCCAACAAAACACGCTCAACAGAAATAAACGCCGGAATTTCCGCACCCAGCAGCCGCAGCAGCAGCTCGCCGGAGATCTCATTTTCCGGCAGTCCCGCCTTCCTCGCAAGGAGAAGGTTATGCTACATCTATATTAAAATTAATGAAAAGTACCAGCATACGGGAGTCTACTGAATAGGAGTTTAGATAGTGCAGCCGCAGAAGAGGAAGAAGAAGCAGAGCATGGAGACGAGCGCCACGGACTCGAAGGCGGTGACGAAGGACCACAGAACATTGTCAATGATCGAGAAATCCGGCATCCAGAAGCGCGGGGACCACCGATTAGGTGCTAAAGCCGAGAACCTGAAGCCGTGGAGGCCCCAGTTAGGCGTCAAGTACGATGCGAAAAGCCTCGGCCATCGCATAAACGACGTTGGTAGTGATAAGCTCTCATCCAACCACCGGAAAGCTGACGTCACGGAGGCCATGATTAATAAATGGAGAATCTTTCTCCCCCCAAGATCTGCAGCTTCTACAGGGTAGTAGGAGCAGAGAAATGTGGAATGTGGGAGAATACCTTTTTGGGAAAGAGGGGGGGGGGGGGGGTTTATATTTATATTTGTGAGGGGGCAATTTTGATTTTTGAAAATGGAGGATATGGGGTGGGGATAGAATATGTTGCGTTGTTGGATGGGCCTAGGGGCGAGTGATGTGGACCGTTCGATTGGTTTAGTCCTTTAGATTGATGAATGGGGGGACCTCAATGCGGTAATTTGGGATGAATGGGACCTATGGGTTCAGTGGGCATCTGACATAAGAAGTTGAAGGGTTGATTTATTTAATTATCAGCATGTGATGTTTGTTTCCAAGCAAATTTCATTTTGTATTTTAATATATATATATATATATATATATATATAATCTCAGAGTCTTCAAAAGTAGGGTTCAAGAACGAACTAAACTATTAGTAATACTTCAATCCATTTTGGTTTGATAAATGAACCAAATTTTGCAAGAGTTTTTGTTCAATTAGCTTAAAATGTGAAAGTTATGTATAAAAAATTTATCTTATTTAAACTTGACTTGATAAACCTCATTTGAATTTGGTTTAAGAATAAACGGGTTGAGTTTGAAAACATTTTTTTAGGTTTGTTGAAATAAATAAATAAGTTTGAACACTATAGTCTTCCATTTTCAATTTGATTAAATTCGCTTAAACCCTTAATCAAAACTCTATCACTATAGTTAACGGGGGGATGATGAGTTAATGTGGAAAATTTACCAGATTATTATCATCTGACAGGAAAATGCTATTGTTGAACATATATGCATTTTTCTTGTATGCATAAGTTTGATTATGATTGATTGTTTTCCATAGGTTTGATGATAGGGTTTTCATGTAGAAATTATCAAATTGAAGTCTGTTTATGACCAGTTATGTCAAGAATTACAGATAGACATTCTCCACTTTGTTAATCTCAAAATTTGGAACATATTCGATTGGAAAAGGTAGACAACAAAAAATTTTTATTTATTTTTATATAAAAAGCAAATTTCATTAACAAATTGTTGAATATTTTACAGATACAATAAATTCGAAAAATTATGAACATATCTGAAAAATACAAAAGATCTTTATAATGATGCCTATACAAAAGCGTGAAAACTCGATCAAAATCTCATGAGATGTGGATTTCAAAATTCTAATAGACATGTTATAGTCCGTTGAAATTTCAATTTGTGTTTGATACTGCGAAAAGAAAAAGGGAAAAAAAAGATATTCGGCTAAAAATGTTGTATATATTTTTTTTTTGGATTCTTTTTCAAGTTAAAAGGATATACAATTTTCAATACTCAATAGTAACAAAAAAAAAGCAAAAAGAAAAGGTTGTCATTGTCTCCAAAATTGGATTAATAATTTGCATTTAGATACTACTTTACTTTTCTCCATGTAATCTAGGTAACCAACCCCTCATAAACTAATGTTTGCCGGGCAATCACAAGAGCAAGTGATCAACAACATGTGAAAGACAAGAAAAAAAAAAAGAAAGTGGTGTTTCCATCCTTTTCCATTTGGAAAAGTAAGATGGTCCTCTGATTAAAAAAATCAAATACTGCAATATGAACATACAATAAAAGTCAAGCCAAAATCCCATTACTTCCAATTCCATTTCTTTATTTGCAGTCTAGTCTTCCAAAAAACTTGGCCCTTAAGTTGCACTGGATAATACTTTGTTCATGCTCACTCATGGCTAATTAATATATGTCATGTCACTTTCTTCTCCTCCTCCTCCTTGATAGTAAAAGCAATTCCTAGTATGAATTAGACATGAACAAAACCACTAGCTAGCTCATAAATATTGGCACATCTTGGTACACGGCAGATTAATTTACACCATCGAATTTTTTTCTTGTTTCCTTTGCTAGTTAGCCATGTGTTAGAGAAGCTCTTAGTGTATATTGATTGCTAAACTAGTGTCCAACTACATGGGACAAGTGTCCTTGAGATGATGAGACAGAAGCTGAATTCTGCCAATTAGTGGCCTCAATACAAACAAGGAAAGTAAAGCAACGAGGAAGCTTCTCTATGTTGCCCTTGATGTTACGCTCTGCCTTGTTTCTATTGCATTTTTCTGAAAAAAGAAAATTTGGACTTTTTTTCAGAATATTTCCTTCAAAAAGAAAATATATATTACATTTCAAAGAAAAAAGTTATAGTTTCTTCTTTTATTCTTTTGCCAAAAAAAAAATCTCAAAAAGTGTAATCCAAACAAGTCAGTTTTTCGATCAAAATTTGTTCACGTTACGTTCTTGTTAAGATATTAATTTATGTCATTTTTAAAACACATATATTCTTCTTTTTTTTTCGTGTAAGTAGGAGGTTTTGAATCGAGATTTTCCATTTACACTCCTTCCTCTTGTATCATCCAACATATCCCTCCTCTCAACACATATAATTTAGGATGTGTTTGAGAAAACTGAAATATGAAGTTTGATTCTATTAAATTATTGAATTGTTAAGTACTAGATCTAATACATTTGAATGTATATCACATTAAATGATAAGTTATTCACTTATTACTTATATTTTGGAGTAAGTTTTGCCTAGAAAATTCAGTGTCACTAAATTAATTCAAATGTTCTATTTTCAGTTATCAAACGCGTATAAATATATTAAAATTTGAACTCATTAAATTTAAGTATTAAATTGAATTATCAAATAATGCCATACTAGCAAGTTAGCACTCAAATAAGATGGGATTGGGGTGCCTAATCTAATTAAAGCAAATGGATGATCCTTCATTTACCTACTAAAAATGGTATTTTATAATTATCTTTAATATCAAAACATTTCATAAGTCAACGATCAAAAGTTTAGGTCTTGTGCAAAATTTCAGATCAGATCACCAGCTTGTACTTCACTACTCAATCAAGCAATTACATATTTTCAGCAGTATACTAAATTTTTTTTTTAGTGTAAGCATCTCTTTTTTCAACACTAGCTGATGTGCATGTATGGCAAATGCCTTCAGGGATGAGCTTTCAAACACGAGAAAAGCATGTAATTCGTTGTCAATTCTTATCAAGCTGCTCCAAAACAACCATGATTTGAATTCCTCAAGCACAGAAAAATAATTAATAATTCAACCGGTAACCACCAGCCTCCCCAAATAAACTGATATGACAATTAAAATCATAAATACGATCGTATGATTAGGAGCAAATTAATTTACTCATGCAAATGTTGTTGGGCCTTTTTTCGGTGAGACTACTGGAGCAACGGATCTTCTGTCTCATTTTCTGTATTGTTCTCTATTTTATTTTATAGTATATTACTATTTTTCCTTCATAAACATCATATTTTAGTTCCTTTTTATTTTTTTAAAAATCTAATAACTATTAATTGAGTAAAAAATAAATACAATAGTATCAAAAAATAATATATAATAGAAAAATAAAAAATACAACAGAAAATTCTTCAAAAATCTCTGCTCCGTTTGGATTAGCTGTTTTTTGGGGTGTTTTTAAAAAATTTTACTGTAGCAGAGTTTTTAGAGTATATTTTGAAATATTTAGGAGTAGTAGAGTTTTTAAAATTTATTTTGAAATATTTTTTAAACATTAAATAAAATTTAGACTACTTTTTAAAGTACCTTTTAGAGTACTTTTTAAAAATTTTTATAGTATTTGAAAAACTAGTTTTTGAAAAAATGAAGGATCCAAAAAATGAAGGATTCAAAAACTAGTATTTGAATTTGTTAAATTTTGTGTATTGTTCAATCAATTGTTATTGGATTTTAAGAAAATAAAAAGAATTAAAATATGATAGTTATGAAAGAAAAATAACAATATAATAAAAAAAAGTATGACAGAAGATCTGTTGCAGAATACTAATTAGTGTTTGGATTGCATTTTTCATGATTTTTCATGGAAAAATTACTGTAGCGATTTGATGTATGTGAGGGAAAAAGGTAATAGGGAAATGTTATTACGGAAAACAACGTAATTTTCCGACGGAAAATCACAATCCAAACAAGGCCTCTCGGAAACACGAAATGATTTGCCTAGAAGTCTGGTTGATTTAAAACTTAGGACGTGTTTGGTACTGTGTGAAATATCTTCCATGAATTTTTTTTCCCAAGAAATAACCATTTTTCCATTTATTTTCATGTGTTTGGTTTGCTAATGGCTTGGAAAGAATTTCCCCAAAATCGTAAGGCCCGCCTACTTCATTTTCGGTCTTCATCATGTCCATAGACCCAATTAACTAGTGGGGAACATGTTTTATGAATCAAACAGCAACACCATATGCAAGCGGGAAAAATTCATTTTTTATCATTAAACTTTGAGTTAAGGACATATTTCGTCCTCAAACTTTTAGACGCACCACATTTAGTATTTGACCCACATTTAGTCCAAAAACGGTAAAATATTCAATTTGAAAGGAGAAGGCTGACATAGCTGTTGATTTTTGACTGAAAAGTTGTTTTTACTTAACGGTCACGTGCCAAACACGTGACTTTCTCCATCCAAATTAATCAATTTACCGTTTTTGGACTAAATGTGGTAAAAAAAATTAATTCATGTACTAAATGTGATTTGTCTAAAAGTTTGAGAATGAAATGTGTCCTTAGTTCAAAATTTAAAGACGAAAAGTGGATTTTTCCCGCGCAAACCGAACTGCAATGTTGGAACTTTCTTCCTATAGAGCCCACCACCTCTCCATGCCCCATTTCATGAATTATGAAGTCTATCTGCTCGCCTCTTAAAAGTAGAACCATAGTTCTAAATAGAGAGCTTAGAGACTTCAAGATCCAATTTTAACAATCAAATCTAATCAAGCATGAAAATCAAGGGGAATTTGAGATAGGGTTTCTCTAACAAGTGTCCTAAGAGCAATCTAGAATGAAAATCTTATGTTGGTGGACTCTAGAGTCCTGAGCCACCAGAAAATAACTTCAGTAACTTAATTAAGGAAGTTGTTTTACATTGCAATGGAGAAAATATTTTACCACAAAATATATTTTCACCAGTTATGGAAAATGTTTTCAGGGAAAAAATTTTCATTCGAAACAAACACAGCCTTAGATATCCATTTTTTACACTTACCATTGAAGTTTTTTTTTGGCTAATTTAATTTGTTCTCTGGATTTGTTTTAGCCAATATTTTTGGTGCATGCTTTTTTTTTTTTTTTTTTTGACAATCGATAGCACCTATACTGTTCTAATCTACAAATTTTTCGTTGATCTTTTCTGGCAGAGTGAAGATATCTATATTTTTTTGTTTATTTAATTACTTGAACGATTGTGTACTACACTACATAGTAGTTTATTGTTCTGCAAGTTCCAGCAAATTCATTTTGGATGCCTTAAATCCAATGATCTTAATTCCTCTAACATGAATATAAATAGCTTAAGATTAAAGTTTTCATCAGTTCTCTCTCATTTTCCCCTTTTGTTTGGAAAGGAACAACATGAAGATCCAAGAAACACATCAACTATTAGAAAAAGGCCCTTAAATGGATTGGAAAATAAATGTGGAATTAAATATCTCATTATTTTGGATTACATGTTTGGTAGCAACAGGTTGTTCAATTTTGATGAATTCCTGTTTTTAACATTTCCTCCATTTTTTCAACTGGTAGTTATGTTTTGGTTGGCCAAGCAATAAATTGGCCAAACAAGTCCTAAATTTTTGTAAGAGCCCGTTTAGATTGCTATTTTCTGAAATTTTTGTGAAAAAATTATACTATAATAATTTAATATATATAAAATAAAAAATAATTAAAAATTGCATTCGAACAACACCCTTGCTGGTTCTCAATGTGAAAATGGATATGGTTCCTTGTCAGTCTATGACGATATGATGCATTTCCACGTGGTTTGACCGTTCCAAATTTCATTACAGGTTAGAGCGTTTATTAGCACTTACTATTAGATTACCATCTACAGTTGACCCATTGAAGCAGACCAAAGATATTTTCTCCATCCATATTCCACGAGGTTGCATTATTTTATGGAAAACTCCTATGGTCTTTAAGTCAACAGCCTCTTGGGCTGTTGGTAACCCAAAGACATTTTAAGTCTTGGGAAGGTTCAATCCTTGCCTCCCACTAAAATTTGTCACAATTTGTGGCTGTCTTAATTGACCTTCATCATCGATGGAGTTTGTACTCACATCGAGTCCCCTTTCCCTTCTCCTAGATTAGCCTAGATTAAATTATAGAAATTCTATCATTGCGCAAAAAAAAAAAAAAAAAAATCCTGTGTTCTTTAAGAATTAGAGTAACTGAAACTAAAGTTGAATACTTGAATCTATCTAGCATATGGTTAACCATACAAGTTGTTAGTCTTTAGTATAATACTTGTCTGTTTATGCAAGTCCGTATTTTGTTTTCGTTACTACTTACGAGCGCTAATCTTTATGATAAAATAATATCGTTATGTTAGTGTCTATTAGTTGGTTTAATGTCTATTTTTATACTAATCAAGTTTTACATTACATGGTATAAATCTCAAGATCTAGATCAAGAAACTCTCAAATCTGACATTAAGGACTTTAATACCTCAATTAAGGGCTTTATTTAAGTGAAATCACGAGTTCAAATCATTATGAGTCAATTGGAGGGTTTGTTTGGATAATAGATTATTTGGTCAAATATATTTGCTGACATCACCATTACAATTTCCAATACAGCTTTTTATCTTTCCAATTATCTTTTTATCTCACATACATCACATAACAAAAAGTGCTACAGTAATTATTCCAAATAATACCCTATCCAAACAAACCCGGAGAATCACTGTCAATTCTTTAAAAAAAAAAATGAAATCACTTGTTAAATTTCATCATCCTACATATCATCACGTAATGTCAATGTACAAATGAGGTAGGGACATTAATCAGCCTGAGTTAGAATCCAAACACACACACACACACACACAAAGAAAAATTCTCTTCTTTCTTCATCTTCCTCCTCACACCAAAGTCTACCACCACCTCCACTGTCGACCGGCTGCTGGCCGCCGTCTTCACCGGCGCCAGTGACTCTTTTCTTTTTTCCCCTTTCTTTTTTTTCTCCCTCTCTCTCAAATACACAAAAAATTTTCTACTGATTCTATACTAAGGTGCTGTTTGATAATCCAATTCATCACTTAAATTTAATATATTTAGATGTTAATATGATCAGACGCATTTGATAACAAAAAATTGAATATCTGAATCAAATTTAGTGCTGTTGAATTTCTTAGACAAAACTTGCTCCAAAAAATAAATGATAAGGTATTCATTTATTAGTGAATGTAATATACACTCAAATGTATTTGATTTAATATTTAATAATTCAATAACTTGGTAGATTCAGATTTTAAATTTTAATTTTATCAAACACACTTAAGTTACGGTAAAGTTTTATACAATCATCCAAAAAACACACCTTTCAAGCCGACACAAGTAGCGTAGATATTTGTAGGCCAAAAAAAAAAAAGAGAAAGAAAGGAAGCCTTGTTTTGGCCGACGTTCCACGATTTCTTACTTCGACATTCCACGCTTTTATTCGCATAAATTCCTCGAAGTGCCCACCTGTTATTTCTTAGGGTACCCTGCTCCTTGTACGAGGATTTGTTTCCAGCATCCGAACATAGCAAGAAAAGAAAACCTGGGCTACTCAGCAATTCAATAGTAATGGCAGCAAATCACAGCACCATCATCCTCAGTCAAAATCCAGAAGAAGCCGAAGAACGACAACAAGAAAAGGAAGATTATGGAGTATTATTATACTACAAATACTTCAACACCCCCATTCCCGACCTCCAGCATCTCCTCGACTTTTACAATTCCAACTGCAACTCCCTCTCCCTCCTCGGCCGCGTTCGCCTCTCCCCCACCGGCGTCAACGTCACCGTATGTAGCTTTTTTGTATATTAATATCTGCCTTTTCTTTTTTAGCTTTTGCCTTGTTCTTGTTTCAGTGCTCCTTTTGTTTTTCCTGATTATGTCTTTTGGTCTGGCTGCAAAATGAAATCTGAGGAGGTTGTGGAAATAAATGGGTTCTTGTTGTTTTGCAATATATTTGGTCATTTTCATGATGCACACCTTTTTTGTTATTGGTTTGCTCTTTTTCTTTCCTCCTAATTTTGCCTGAGAAATGGGAGTGGATGGTTTCTTATTGTTTTGGAATTGTTTGAATTGTTTTACTTGTTTAGGTTGGTGGGAAAATGTCGGCACTAGAGAAGCACATTGAGGCTGTGAAGTCTAATAGTTTGTTCGAAGGGACAGATTTCAAGCTTGCATCTTGTCATCAACCTTTGAATGACAAGGTTGCCAGAGAATGCGGGTTCACTTCACTCTCAGTCCGGATTGTTAAGGTTGTGCGAATTCTTTGTTAGTTTAGGGTTGCTCATATATTCTATTGCTTGTGTTCTATAGTTGATGTGAAATGGTGCATAGGTCTTTTTCAATCAGGACTGGTGTTGTGACTACTTTATGCTTGTGCCATTTGTTTGCGGTATCATGATATGTGTGGCTTTGGTTATCTTAAAAAGGGAAATGCTTGTGGCTTTGGTGATTGTGTTCTGTATTTGCTGAAAAAGGTTTTGCTCAGCACCAAATTTTATAAGCAGTTATTTGTTTTATAAGCAGTTATTTGTTTTTCCCAACTTTCCTTTATTTCTCGTCTGTTTTATCTATTCATCTATATTTTTGGGCTGATCAAATTACTCTGGTATCAAAAGTTTGTGCCTTATTTTTCTGGTATCGCATAACCTTTATCTGCTGATAATGTGTACTTATTGTACTCAGGAACTCGTCACTTTAAGTTCAAATCCATTATTGAAGTCACCAGAAATTTCAAATGCCGGGAGGCATCTTTCTGCAGTTGAGTTTCATTCTGTCCTTCAAGATGCTGGTATTTACATGTGTCTTATGCTTCTAATTGTCATCTCCTAGCATTACTATTTCAGAAGATTATAGTTTTTTTGGCTGTCAATTTTCGCGCAGATGAGATAAAATGAGGTTTTATTTTGCTACTTTCCTTATTCTGAATATTTTTGTCAGGAAAAATTCAAGATAAATCTAATTCAAGTTCTGATAGGAGGCTAATCCTGTTAGATGCAAGGAATTTGTATGAGACTAGAATTGGGAAGTTCCAGAATGTAAATGTGAAAACTCTGGATCCCCAAATTCGGCAATATAGTGATCTTCCATCTTGGATAGATGATAACTCAGAGCAACTGCGAGGTAACAGTATTCTTATGTAAGTATTTGTTTGAATCTCCTGTCCCCCTTGGTCTGAAATTATTCTACCTTGAGATGTTAGGAGCTGACAATACCTGTTATATTTCCTCTTCTATTTTGTGATTTGTTTGGTTTCTGTGGGGCAAAAAAAATAACTGGAAAGAAAACTCTATGAAATGGGTAATGTAGTGCATGGCCGTGCTAATGTTAATATTTTGGTGGCAAATGAATGGATTTGTAAAAAACTTAAGGTGATAGTTCATTTCTTGTCCATTATGCCTCACTGGAGAAGACCTCTCTTTTTCTGCTTTTATTGAGTTTTTCCGTAGTACGTGTATTTCACACTGCTGCTCCTACTACTATATTTCTTCCTTCAGTTATCCCCCTTGATAATTGCTTTTTCTTTTGTTCGCCCTAATTTAAGTTTATCTATGCTCATTCATGGATGATATAGCATTGGGGTTGTCCTACTTATAGGCAAAGAGGTTTGAGTGGCTTTTTATGTTACTCAATGACTTTGCATCAAAATATGTGCTTTATCTGGTTTCAAGAGGGTTTTGATACTAAACAGGTATTGCACTGGAGGAATAAGATGTGAGATGGCTTCAGCTTATATTAAGTCTAAAGGTGTTGGTTTTGAAAATGTATTTCAGGTGAGATGATGTGATTTAGTGTCCTTTCTCTTTCTGTGTCTTTTCATTGAACTTCTTTGTTCTTTGTGTTTTCATGTACTTTGCTTTCTGTTAGGATAATGTCTTTTTTTTTTGGATGATGCCCTTTAAAGAAGTTGAGGAGCCATTTGGCAATTCTGCTAATGTATTTATTAAACTGAAAACCTTTTTGCAGTTATATGGTGGCATTCAGCGTTACTTGGAACAATTTCCAGATGGTGGTTTCTTCAAGGGAAAGAATTTTGTTTTTGACCACAGGTATGGCCATTTTTCCATGATTCTCTGTATTGATATTGGTATGCTTTCTCTACGGATAAGGCTATGACTTATTTTCTTTGTCATCGCTGCACTTGTTACTAAAGGACCATCTTTATTTTGACCAGAATGCAGAGACCTAGGATAAAGTGTGGATAGTCAGATAAAATCTTCTTTAGGTCACACAAAACTTTGGGAGAGACATAAAAGGTCAAGGGTTTTTGAAGTGACGGACATTTTTCTTTTTCCTTTTCTTTTCTTCTGAACTTCTTTCCTACTGAACCCTAAAGCTGTAAGCAGTGTAATACCACTGTTACTGATAATGTTTTGTAAAAAATTGTTCCGAGTAACTTAAGTAACTTAGGATTTTTGATAGCTGATTATATCCTTTTTGTACTGTTAAAATACAGCATTCTTGAAAGTGACATCAATCTTAGAGTTCATTAGGGTGTTAATGTTCCTTGCCAACTTAGTTGTCATTTAGTTTGAACCTGTATGAACTATTGCTAATGAGGTTCCTAGCCAACTTAGTGGGTAACCAGTTCATGTTCGGATGAACAATTGCTAAGAAGAAAAACAAATTGTAATCTCTATTTTTGAAGTGATTTGGAGTATTCCTTATTTCTTGGTTTTAAGTTTCTTCAAATGGTTTGGATCTGGCTTTGCCATTTAATAGGATACTTGACCAGAAGATAGGTGTTAATTAAGATAATTGTGGATGCTTAACAGTTTGTTGCTTGGGCTTACAGGGTATCAGTTGGAAGCTTAGATTCAGATGTTTTAGGCACCTGCCTCCTTTGTGGCTCTTCATATGATGACTACTCTTCACGATGCCGATGCAGATATTGTAGGATGCTTGTCTTAGTCTGTGATGGATGTCAGGTATGCACTTCTGAAATGTACTTAAAAGTTTTATACATTGAATGAATTTGAAATTTGATTCTAAACGCTTTCTGATTATTTCCTTTCATTCATGACACTAAATTCTTCCTAAAACAAATTTTATTTGACAAAGAAACAAAATCTGCTTGTTAATCCTTCCTTTTTCCTGAGGGACTTTGTCTCAATATTATGGTATCAAGTTTCTTAGCCAATCCAAGTCATTAACCTGCATTTTCAGCAAAAGAATTCTTATTCAAGTTGGAATTGATTCCTGGAAGTGTCGACTGTTATCTTGTTCAATTCTTTTCCTCTAAATAGAGTTAGTGTTAAGTGTATTGGAGAGCAAAAGTGGAGCCATTGATCTGTTTGTCTTGTTTACTTTTGTATGCTAACCCTTATATTTTCCTGCACAAGTTATGCAAGTGGCGGGAAGACCTATATTTACTTTTACATCTCATCTTCAAACAATAACGTGAACAAGGACTTTAAAACATACGCATGAATCTATTCATGGTCTGTTAGGTCTGGTTGTAGGAATGATTTCTGAGGGAGAATACTTTGTGTTTTATCTTGTTACACATCTCTTTACAGAGCTTATATTGATTTTTCCATGGTGTGTAGATGCATACTATATGTTTTGACTTAAAATGGTGTTGTAGCTGGATTTACCTATTTTTCCCCGCCTGTTAAGATGAATATACAAAGCTGATCTGGAGAGCTGGTATCTGGGTTCATGGTTTAAATCTGATGGGAATTCATCTAATGAGTTCAATTGTAGATTTCTGTTTCTTGCAGTTTCTCATGATGTGAATCTAGTTTTATTGTTTTGTGCAGAAAAAGAGTCCATCATATATCTGTGAACTGTGCAAAAGGAGTGGTAAATGTGTTGACTCAGTCTCAGAAATGGAAGATGACAATTCAGAAGCATCTGAACCAGCAGAAATCAAACTTGTTAGCAATTCAAATCAAAGAAAAATTCCATCTTCCCCAGCATTGGTGAATGGTAAGGTCTGTATCCTTGCTATTTGTTGTATAGTATCACTTTTAATACATCAAAACCCTTTTCAGCTGGCATATTACACTGATTTTATGCCACCACAGTGAACAGAGAAGTAGAATTTCAGAGCCACGTAGATATATAGGATGTTCTAAACCTTTCATTCTGTGGCTGATTCTTCAAGTCCTGACATTTTTATTGATCAAAATTAACTGTTTCTGCATATTTCTGTTTTCATGTTTTATCGATTTTAGTATTCTTGTTATCTTTGTCAATCATCTGACTACATTAGGTCATTATGTTGCAGGTTCTAGGACCTCAAAAAGGTTGAGAATCCTGTGCTTGCATGGTTTTCGACAGAATGCTTCTGGTTTCAAAGGAAGATCTGGATCGCTAGCAAAGAAGCTAAAAGCTTTAGCAGAGCTTGTTTTTGTTAATGCACCTCATGAATTACCCTTTATATACCAACCTTGTTTGGCGGACCATCATAATGGTATATCACCATCCCAAGATCCATGTCCTCCAAAAGTTTGCAGTAAAAAGTTTGCATGGCTGGTTGGCTCTGATTATCAAGGAAAAAGTGATGCTGGATGGACTATGGCTGACGTTCCATTTGACTTGCTACAGTACCAACAACAGACAGAAGGTTTTGATGCATCGCTTGCTTATTTGAGAACTGTATTTTCTCAAGCTGGTCCATTTGATGGAATCTTGGGATTTTCACAAGGGGCTGCAATGGCAGCTTTACTTTGTGGTCAACTAGGGAAGCTCAAGGGTGATGTAGATTTTAGATTCGTGATCTTGTGCTCTGGCTTTGCCATTAACATGGAGGGGTTTCAGCAAGGATCAATCAACCTCCCTTCCCTTCATATATTTGGCAATGGCAAAGGTAGAGACAGGCAAATCAACAGCCAAACAAGCAGACACCTTGCTTCATTATTTGAAGATGGCTGCTCAGAGATCATTGAGCATGACTTAGGTCATATAATTCCTACACAATCACCACATATTGAGAGGATAAAAAATTTTCTTCAACGTTTCCTATGATTGAAAATTGTCCTTGCAGGATTTTGATGGCTGGTCTCTGCCCTTCTTGTAAACTATGATTTGTGCCCTTTTGTCTGAGAACTACTATCGAAATCTGTTCAGTGTAGTGTGCTCGATTGGAAATTTTAGAATCTGTTTGGATTGTCAACCTCTGGGAAATTTTTCAAAGAAAATTTCCCTATACACGTTTTCAATCGTTTTTTTATCTTACATACATTATATTGTTGTTGTAATTTTCATTTTTTTTGACAAATACTCCTAAAAAATGCAATTTTAAGTGGAACCTTAGCTATCCTTGAAAATCAACGAGTCTTGATTTAAAGTCCAAGTACTATGCTTCACATTTTTTTATGCTATATGTCAGCTGCATCTTTAACAATCCTTGTTTGTGAACCTTCATGCAAATTCACGATGTTTTAACTGAATGGTGAGCTCTTATATCTGCAATGACTGAAATTTTTGTACACACTGTTAAAGAAAAAGGTTGAATTGTGTAAAAAAGAATTTCCTGAAATATCTTTTTAGATATTTACTAGATTTATAAGATTTTGGCCATGTTAAAAGTAAAAATGTAACCAGGAAAAAAAAAGATTATTAGTTTACGAAATTAGGTCTCCGAAATCAAATTAGTTGATTGAAAGTAGGGATGTATGCGAGCCGAACTACTCGCGAGCGACGTCAATGGCTTGGCTTGAACTCGGTTTGATCGAGTTCGAGCCGAGTCTCGAGCTACTCGAATGTACTTTCGAGTCGAGTTTCGAGTCAGTATTTTGGGGCTTGTGGCTCGTCGAGTCGAGATATATTTAAATAATATATATAATTTAAATTATATATATATTATAATTATAAAATTACCGTTATGGGTATAATTTATATTGAATTTACAATATACTCGTCTTTATAATAAAATTCCATAATGGCAGAATTGTACATTTTTTTAGTCGAGTTAAAAAGCTTGATTAGACTCGACTTGATAAGGCTTGACTAAAGGTCGAGCCTTATCGAGTCGAATCTCGAGTTTAAAGGGGTTTTCTCTAGTCAAGCCTCGAGTTACGATTTTTTAGGCTCGATCGAACTCGAGCCTAGTTACATAAGGGTCGAGTCGAGCTCGAGTATTGTTATACTCGAACTTGACTTGGCTGGATGTAATACTCGAACTCGACTTGGCTCGATTACATCCCTAATTGAAAGAACAGGCAAATAGCTCCTCCTTTCTCCTTTTTGCCAAAAAAAATTATTTTTGATATGCAATTTTTAAGGAGAGAGGAAAGAGCTAGTTACTTGGATGATTACCAATTAAAGATATTCTATTGTCCCTTAAGATACATTTTTATTTATTTAAAAAGTTGACTTATTATTGTAAGGGGCCTTTGCATCAAAGATTTTTGTTATCTAATATGCAATGAGGAGAAGAAAAGTGAAGATTAATTGACAATTGTACGCCAAGTAATGGCTTCAAAATAATGCAAAATAAGATAAAAATGTCCGAGAACGGATTAATTGACATTTGAGTAAAGAACTAAATTATCTAAAGTTAAGGGCCTTAATAGTAAATTTAAAAACCACAGGGGCCTTAAACCCTGGAGTTACAGAAACCATTTGGAGCAAGAACTGACAAATAATCACAGAAAACTACTGACCATCAAACTGAAGGAGGATCCCGGCAAGATGGCAATGAAAATTCTTCAAAGGAATCTGCTCCAGAGAATCTCCTCTAATTTTTTGATTAAAGTTAGTTTCTTTCTCTTAAAAATCTCAACTTTTTCCCCTACCCACAGTCTATTTCTCCCATGTCTTTTATTTTTTTTTTAAATAAAATTTTTCATTCTTATATGTGCAATTCAATTTTATAGCATTTATGCTTAAGTTATATTCTTGGGGGATAGAAAAGGGCTTTATGTGGTTTTTGGTAGGCAATTTTATCTACCTTCATGGTGTGTAGTAGTGTCAGTTATAGTTGAAGTTTTTTTATTGCTAACTTTCAGCATTTGGTATATTGTTGATGGTAATGAGGGGATTCATGGATACGCTTCCAAAAAGGTTTTTTTTTTTTAATTTATTGGGATTTTAGTTTTATTTACTATTTGACGTGTTATGTTGATGTATACCTCTACCATGCCAAACCAAAGAAAAATTGGCTGAAGAAAAGTGAAAATTTGGGGGAAGGGTGGGGGGGGGGGGTGTTGGATAGTAGTTTTGATGGTTGTGCATCTAAATGAATCCCGGGTAATATCCTAGTTGGTTGTCCTGTGTGTTCTTGATTATCCTAGTCTACTCCATATCTCAATTTTTGAGATATACCTGCTGTTTTCAAGATTATGCTAGTTGAGGCTGGCTTAATGCTGTAATTGATGAAGAGTAAGTTATAAAGCTGCAATGGGCAGTAAAAAAAAAAAAACAGCTGCATTGGATGATATTATTTTGAATTGTTTGTGGAATCTACTTTTAATGTTTGATGTGTTACAGTCTGGCAAGACAAGACCATATTCAACTATGAAGGTTCGGGACGTGGGGCAACCAACTGCTGTCACCCATCCTCAGGTACTTGTGTTTAGTTTATCAATGATTATTTTCTTTTCTGGAAAAGTGTTGAAGGATTTTCTTACTGCTTCAGATTTCTAAAGATGCCGCTTATTATTACTGCAGTTATTAAAGGAAGGTGAGATTACACCTGGAATAACAAGCATTGAGTATTTGTCAAGGAGGAAGAGGTTGTTGGAGCTTCTCCCTCCCAATAGCATAGCTATAATTTCGGCTGCTCCTGTAAAGATGATGACTGATGTTGTACCTTATACTTTCCGGCAAGATGCTGATTATTTGTATATTACTGGATGCCAGCAACCTGGCGGTATAGCAGTACTAAGTCATGACCGTGGTTTATGCATGTTCATGCCAGAAGCAAGTCCACATGTAACATCCAAACCCAGAGCTTGAGCTTACATTTAGCTTCTTGTTGCTTTCTGTTTTGATCTTTTAAGAGTTCCCTGGCAGGGGCATTTTTTATATCCTTAATCATTATAACTGTTGTAGCTGCTTGTGTGGTATTTAAAATAATTTTGGGCTTTCTCTATGCTTGTGATCTAAAATTACAAAGCAAGTTTCTGCAATAGGACTAACTGTTTGTCATTATCTTTTAGGATGTGCTGTGGCAAGGTGAAATTGCTGGAGTAGATGCAGCTTTAAGTACATTTATGGCTGATGAAGCATATCCTATTGGAATGGTGGATAAGGTGAGTCCATATTTCCATACTAATTTCAATTGCAATTTCTGTATAATTACTCAAAGACTCCAGCTTTTTGGTACTTTCTAGTTGTTTCTTGGCGACTCAAGTTTTTTTATGTGCTTTCTTGCTTTCCAATTACCTAAAAGGTGGTTTTTTTCTGTGGGGGCTACTAACAGCTTTTTTTCTTCTTTTTCATCACATACTTTTTTCTTCAAAAATTTTACTGGTGGTGGCAGATTCTTCCAGGACTCATTAAAAGCTCTTCACAGTTGTTCCATAATGCGAAAACAGCCACATCAATTTATACAGGTTTGGATGCCTTCCAGAAAGCAGCTTACAACAGCAAAGTGAAAGATTCCTCTTGCATTACCCATGAAGCACGATGGGTAAAATCACCAAAGGAGCTTAAATTAATGAGAGAAGCTGCTGCAATAGGTTGCCAGGTGATCAGTTGACTCTGATTAAATGATCTTAGGGACACACATTTATTTCCTTATGTGGATTTATCCTTCGATTTTAGTTACAACTTGAGATGAAGTTGGAGGAAATTACAGAAGAGTGAAAATTTCATAGCTTGGTAATGGAGTCATAGAGCGCAGTTTCACATTTGGTACTGGTCTTATTTTGTAACCATTTGTGGTAAAGTACAAATACTTTATCTGAATTAGTGAGTAATGATGGGCATAATGTAGTTTGTATTGATTAGAAAGTTGTCTAACAGACAATGTTTGATATCCAAAACTTATAAAGCCATCTTTTGAGAAGAATGCTTCAACTCCCGTAATTACGTATTTACCAGACTAGATCTAGTGCTGTTATCAGTTGTATCTTCTAGGTGAACGCTTAAGACAAGTGTGTTGAACATTTTGAAATTATAGAATGCTTTGTCGGTTACTTTTGTTTTCTAAAGTATTTTCTGATGCAGAAGACAAATTGTTACTTGTCATCATTTTATTTCTTTTTGTGTGTAGATATGCGCTCTTTTTCCCTTTGGGATTTTGGTCTTGGTGTTTGTTTGGAAGATTGGTCTTTGCAGTTCTCATATTTGTATTCTGTATAATAAGTTTATTCTGGTTGGAAACATGTTTGAAAAGCTATTTGAGAAAGTTTCTATTGGTCACAGACTGCATGATCTATCAAAAGAAAAAGTTAAAGAAAGAGAAAAGGGGGGGGGGGGGTTACAGCATGTCTGTCTAAAGTCATCAAAAGAATTTTTTTTTTGGTTGTGTTTTGGGAGGGGGAGGTGGGTACCTTTGACAAACCTATTAATACACTACCCAAAAAATCTAAGCAATTGCAGTTGTTCAGAATTTACCTTTCAATTCTGATGCTAGATGAAGGACTGGGAATCTCCAACTTTTAATGTTGCTAGCAATTTAAGTATCTCATAGTAAAATGCAACATTTCTGCATCGGGTTTCTTTGTATTCAACCTTCATCCTTTAATTTTATTTCACACAATTCTCGTGAGTGATTGAAGAGTTAAGTTCATGTTTTTCCCAGTATGTTATATTTTGAGAAGTACAGTCTGTGAATCGAGCAACATTATTGTTGTGTCTGTACTGGTAATTACTCTTCTAGACACCATCTAAGAAATGACTAAAGTGAGACTTATCTTTACCTGGAGACTATGAGCATATTAATCTTTTACTCCTCTTAGTTAATCTGTTCAATTTGAAGAATTATTCTTTGTCCAGTTTTCCAAATGAGAATGAATATGCCCTTTTTTTTTTTTTTTTTTAATAGGCTCTTCTAAAGACGATGCTATATTCAAGGATATGCCCTGATGAGGGCATGCTCGCAGCTAAGGTTGAATATGAATGCAAAATAAGAGGTGCAGAAAGAATGGCGTAAGAATTTTCCTTAAAAATCTTTAGGGAGATGGTTAAATAAATTACTGTTTGGTCTGTTTTCCTTCTGTTTTTGCTTGATATTGTTGGTTGTTATATGAAATCATTATATTTTTAGTTCTGTACGTTTCTATATGAAATTTCTTTGTTTATTGCATGTTAATTTGCAGTTTATTGTAGTAAATTACAGGATTATTCTTCCTTCTTCAATAGGTTTAACCCTGTGGTTGGTGGTGGGCCTAATGGCAGTGTCATTCATTACTCCAGGAATGATCAGAGAGTAAGTTATCTTCTACTCCTTTGATAGGAACCATGTGCAGGATAATTAATTTACGGTTTTCCTGGGGGATTAGATAGCTTCTAAAGCTAGTCTTGTCTTTTTATGAAGTGCAGAGACTATATGTCCTAAGTTAATTTATTTCATTTTATTATTGCAGATAGAAGGTACAGACCTTGTTCTAATGGATGTTGGATGTGAACTGCATGGTTATGTTAGTGATCTTACTCGCACATGGCCACCTTGCGGCAATTTCTCCCCAATTCATGTATGTATGCATGTGATCTTATTGTCTCAGTTTGTGCGGCCTTAACATGATTAAGTTTTTGTAATTTATAGTTCAGTTTTGTTTATGAAGCACTCTGGAAGAAATGATCAAAGTCAAGTTCGTAAAAGCTGTGTGATTTCCTGGTTTAATATAAAGAACAAATTGAGTTATTAAATGCAAGATCTTCGTGTTTTAGATAAATCTTCTGTCCAATTTTTTTTTTTTGGATAGATTTTGCTTCTGCACAAATAAGCCGTGGACGTGGTAATTCTTTACTTATGAGAGCAAGATAGTACATTTTCCAAAATTGCTCGATCACTGTCAAGAAGTGTCAAATTGACAAGCTTAGGCTTCCAAATTGACTGGTTCAGTGTCAAATTGAGATGACTAATTGTTTTCAAGGATAATTTGTTTCATTATTCCTTGATAAGCTATAGTTGGATTTTAGTTTCTTAAATTTGTACTGTGAATTGTCTGTTTGTTAATTAAGATTGTTGTATTATTCACTGGTTGTGCTTTACTCTATATCATTTTGATATCCTGGAAATTTGGTAATATCATTAGTCAATTTGGTTCTTTTGTGATGAGTTGCCCATTTTTTTAAGTCAACAGATAAAACAATGAAATTTCTTTGTCAATCATTGGTATGCGGATAATGGACTCTGAATTTCCTGAAATCCTTCTTTGAACACATGCATTCAACTTAGAACAAGGATTTATGTTCTTTTATTGGCGTGGAATTAATCTTGCAAAATTTGAAGAGGAATAGTTTCTGGCTGAGTGGAGGTTGGAGATGCTATTAACATTAGAATTAGAAGACAAGGGCATTAAGATTAGATTTTGGATAATTATAAGAAACTTTAGTTTTGGCAGAATGTTCTTGGGAGGCCACTGACGGAGTGAAACCATGGAAGACAGGCGCGCTGTCTGAATGTGGAGGCCATCGGAGCAGAATAAGTACTGGAGTTGGTGTTCCCATAATGTGACAGCCCTTGCATGCTTTAGTACCTTTATAAAATACAAAAAGGTGAAACCAAGGAAACAAATTCCGCTAGCATTTTTTTTTAACAAAAAACAGTTTAAGAAATTTTAGCTAGGGTCATGATTATGAATAAGTTTCCTAAATTTGGGTCAGGAGATCTGTGAAAACTCAAAAGGATTTTTGTATGTTGAGTTCTTTCTAGAAGGTCAATGTATACTTCCAGGTACAGAAAGATGACACGTAAATGAATAATCTCTTTTAAAGGTTGAGTGCCACTCTTATACTCTTAGTTGTTAGTATGACTCAACATTTTTGAGAATCTCCATGCAAATGTATATTGCTGTTTATGGATTCTAATATACACTTACATGTGCACCCACACACATATGTAATTTGATACATCATCGTTTTGGCTTTTGGGGTTAAATTGTGTACTACTACTTCACTGTTGGATCTCTTTGCTCCAGGAAGAACTTTATAACCTTATATTAGAGACTAACAAGGAGTGTGTAAAGCTTTGCAAACCTGGTGCAAGCATTCAGGAAATACACAATTTCTCGGTAATGCTTTAATCACAGCTTCTTTTTTTTTGAAAATAATTTAACATTTGCATTCTCATATGTCTTTTGCATCTGATTTGTCACTGTAGTTGATGTATGCCTTACTGTCCAACCAGTTATTGAGGATCAAAACTTAGTAGTTAAACAACTGTTTTCTCTTTCCCTTCCATTGAACCTCTTTAGGCATGCTTGTTGTATACTTTTGAAGTTGATGATGCAGACAATTTCTTGAAGGAGGTAAGAATATGAGAACCAAGTGAGATATGTAAACTTGCTTGAGATTGCAAAACATCTGTGTGCTTTTAGACTCCCATAATTGCAAAAACTTCTAGGAAAAGTTACTTCATTTGGCCCTTTCTCATGTTGTGATTTGCATCTGCTAAAGTTTTGCAGTATTGGCTTTTACCGGGTCGCTTGAGCAATGTCTCTGCAACATCCTCATTCTTGAATTATCTCCACTCTCTATCATGTTTTTTTATTGTTGATCATGGAACATTATGGGGTTCTTAAAACTACTTAACATCAACTGGCGAAAACTTTTTTTGTAAGCTAAAAGCTGTTTTGAGGTGTTATTGCTTCTGCACATTTTCTTCTTAAAATAGCTGATTCAGAGAATCAACCTTTGAGGTGCTCTTTGAACAACTTTTAGCTTTTTAAAGCACATAAACAAAAGACATGCTCTTAATTTTTTTGCAGATTTTAAGTGATCAGCCTTTAAAAAAAAAAAATAGAAGCAGTTGCACGTTTTGAATTGGATCATAACCATGGAATTCTTGAGGCAACATTTGCCTTTTTTGGTTTTCACATGTAGATATTCCTTATCTTCTTCCCTTCATTGACAAGCTTGTTATGATTCTGTCTCTTTAGGTTGATAAATTGAGAAGAGGGTTCAAGCATCTTGGGATATTGAAGAATGATAATCTCCAAAGATATAACTTGCTGAACCCTACCAATATAGGTGACTCTTGGCATCTTTTGCCTTCTGATTTGAAGCAAGTACATAGAAGTTGAATGTCACCCTTATCTTTTGCATGTACAAGTAATAGATCTTATACTGATTAGGTCGCTGATGACCTATTTTGGTCTGCTTGCTTAATTTTCAGGTCACTATCTTGGAATGGATGTTCATGATTGTTCTACAATCAGCTGCAGCCGTCCTCTGATGCCGGGAGTTGTAAGTAGTTTTCCTTACTGATGAACTATTGATATCTTCTGCTTCATGATATCTGATATGGCCTATCTTTAGAACTGAAAGATGCATTATCCTGCTCATCTATGTCATTTTCATGGATGGTTGATCGTAGCATTCTTATAAGTAGCTGTAGTATTGCCATGAAGCCTTGATCTAGTGATGAAACAACCAACATTTTGGCACTGGAAGTAAGAGGTTTTGTATACTAGTCTCAAAGTTGTGAGTTTAGTCAAACTCCATGTTAGGATTTGTGGATTACTTGTAAATTGTAATCTTGTCAGGAGTAATCTAACCATATGTTAACCTGTATTCTACCATTCTAAGTTGTAATTTTATTCCAAAAGAAAATGAAAAGCGAGAGAATTGGCCTCATAGTTGGATTCTGCCTGAGTGTCAAAGAATCTTCCACCACTTTACTGTCTTTATTTTTCTTTTTAAATAAATTTGCTATTTGGACGTGTTACTACATATTCCCCATTGAATACTAGTCTTGGATATTTGTCGCAATATTTGGACGTCTTAGCATTTCAAATTGTATTTCTCAGTAAGATATTGAAAGGATGATTTTTGACACTAAGGAATGAACTGATGTCTCTTTTTGTCTACTTTGGTATATAACTAGCTTTGCCCTTGTCAAATATTTGGATTTTAAGAGAAGCAGCAGAAATATTAGAAAATTCCAAAGTTCATCTTGCACTTTTCGGTCATTGTGACCTTCTCCAAGCAAAAAATTATTGCAGTTCTAGCACCTTTGGTAATCTGTTTGATGCTTTGCAGATCAAATTGAATAAAAATTTTTAGGGGGGGAAAATGCATCTCATTTATTATCTCTCTTGAATAAATAATTTAGAATCAGGCACTTGTGGAAGAGTTGTTCCTTGAAAGTGGTGAAAGTTGCATTCTTTTCTATAGCCACTTCGAGAAAGCAGTTGAGAAAATACTGACAGAGCAGTTTAAGTGGAATTTGGGTGAAAATGAGTCCACAGAGTGGACTTCCGTGCTCTTAAAATGTCCTTCTACTCATCTTGGGTTAGTATCTATCATCTTGTTTGGCATCTGGTGAACTAGTCCCCACCAGGTGAACAAGGTGCGGACCTAATTATGACCAATGTACACACTGCTCGTATGTTTCACATACTAGCTTTGAAGAATACTGTTAACTGTGAACAAGTGAACGGCCTTTTTATGTTTAAATTATTTGAGATTTGTTTATCTATACTAACTCTATATTCTTTGATTGGCAGGTGATCACAATTGAACCAGGAGTATATATCCCTTCTAGCTTCGATTGTCCAGAGAGGTATATGTTGCTCAACTAATGTCCTAATGACTTCATGCCAAATCATTTTCCCTTGCAAAGAGCTTATTTTCTAGATCTATCCTCTGGTGTTATATCATCCTTAGGCTTGCGTTGTGTGAAACTTCAAACAGTTGCATCTTGGATATTATTTACATTAATTGTTTCTTTCGGATTGCTGAAGAATCTTTTTCTGAAAAAATGAATAATGATTACCAACATGAAGGATCATGGAAGATTACAGAAGAAGTAGGGGGACAACATACAGTGCTTCCTTATAACTTGAAATTAGAGCTTGAAAGCATGTATAGAAGTTGTTTGTCTGCAGTTCTCGTGTTGGCGGTGAACATTTAGTGTACAATATTGGGTACCTTAAACATTAAATTGAGTTAAATCTACCCCTTTGATTTTGGTTGACTTTTTATTTTATTTTTATTTATTTAGTTATTTATTCATTTATTTTAATGAATCTTTAGCTAACAACATTTTTGTAAAAGTAAAGATAAAAAATGGTTTATTAGTAACAATGCCTGCTTCTCTGTAAAATGTCTACTCCGTATGATGTTCTAAGGTGAGACTGACAAAATCAATTTTCGTGCCATTAATAGTTTTGTCTGTTAACTTGCCAAAATGCAAATGAGGAAGTTCGATTTTCTTGTTATCGATGTAGTTTCACATTAAAGTTGTCATATGTTTTTCAAATTAAAAGAGCAAGTTCTTTTTCTGTTGGAAGAAAAGATGTGCTTTAATTCCTTGTGTTTTCCATTCTGACCTGATTTTTCTTTTTTAAGATATTTTGTGAGGATATTAGAATCAGAGTTGAATGGATGTGGGTTAAGAAGAAAAAACGTTTGAATCCCTTCACACTCACATGCAGAATCACCCACCTCTTTGATTGAAAACTGACAGTTTACTTGGGAGGGAGTTATCTGTGGGTTTGAGCTGATCAGTGTAAAGGTAGATCTTGGGCCCTCTCTCTGTATTCCCTTCCTATTGTAGGTTTACCTACTGCTTTCAGCTTTGAGCTTGGGTTATAGGAAAATCATTATATTTTGCACTCTTCAAAGGGCATTTACTTGGCATCCTGTCACTCAAATCTGATCTTCTGCCATTGAGATGGAGGCTTTCTAGGCCCAATTCAACTGCCTAAAATGTAGGACCTCCAAGTAATCCTCGGCTGGATGCCCAGCTTAGTTTTCTTCGAGCAGTACCTTCTTCCTGTTTGAAATAGTGCTTTTGTCCTGGTGATAAAATGTAAGATCTCTTAACAATAACGGGATGAATGGGAAGTAGCTTCTAGAAAGCATATCCCTCCTCCCTAGTATCTTAATTTTTTTTTTTCAGGTGTTGCTTTTTCTCTGGCTATGTTCAAGAAATTATGGCTATGTATTGGTCTTCTTTTCTTGTGAGTATGGGTGTTATATTTACTAATAAATGGCAACAAGCTCATGGTGTGCCTCCACCATGTCTTCCCAGAAAAAAACAATAAAAAGGATAGTATGGTCGGATCAGTTCTAGCATTTATTTGATGTACTCTTGGTTTGTTTGCTGAAATTGTCATAGAAAACCGACTTTTTATCTCCTCTGAATACCCTATGCAGGTACAGAGGCATTGGGATAAGGATTGAAGATGAAATCCTTATCACAGAATCTGGTTATGAAGTAAGTGCTCAGCTATTCTTAACTTTCGAAATTGGTACTGCCCTTGTACATCATATTCAAAAATGCCGCAATCTCCTTCGTCTAGAGATCGTGTGATTACGTCTGAGGCCAAAGTTTTTGCATGCATACGTTATTAGATGGAGGTTTTTTTTTTAAAAAAAAAAACAGTTTGTCCTGGTAGTAAGCTGTGGTTCTAAAACATTGTCTCTGGGTGTAGGTACTCACAGGATCACTACCAAAAGAGGTAAAGCAAATCGAGTCTTTGCTGAACAATTTCGGCAACAGAATGGAAGGGGAGGCTTATAACACAGTGAGGGCTGTTTGCATCTGATGGACTAAGAGAGGAGCAAAAGTGGAAACTGCAAGGCAGAGTTTCTCTGTTGCTTGAAACTCGGAAAATCCCATTCAAGGATCGGGTATAAGGGATATAGTTCGATTATTAAGGGTATTTTGTCCCTCATCTCAGAATACCGTCTGAATTCTCCTCCTAGCTCCTCTTGTATAAAACGTTTCATTCAAAGAGAAAATAGAAGGCCATTCTTTTCCTTCCTTGTTAGGCCTTTCTTTGCATTTTTTTTTGGTTGCCTTCATCTTCCTTTTTTTTTTTTTTTTTTTTTTTTTTTGTATTTTTAGTATTCGTGTTCTCACTTTTACTTCGATTGCATTTATTTCCTGTTTGAATAGTATTTATAATCTTAGTACATAATGGACAGGGTATGGTTCAGAAGTAATCGTCAGTTTGTAAAAGTTAGGAGGCTGCCAATGTAGTTTGCTTATGAAGAGCACTAGGCTATGCAGTCAACCCAAAGCCAAAGGAGGGCTCCATGCTCTTATCCTTTGCTCTTTTGGACATCATATAATATCTAGTTCACTCTTCTTTGCCAGAAACGAAAAAAAACTATGTGTTCCCTGAAATTATTTCCTCATTTAGAATGAAAATTTTGTTTCTTCTACATGTATCAAGAAAACTTTGATCATCCTGCCAAAGATGAAAATGCACTCAAATGAAACCAATAGATGAATGAATGAAAGGGAGACTTGCGGTACAGATCTAGGTAAGAGCTTCATGAACGAAAAGGACAGTTCTGTTGCAAGTCATAAACTAGACTATACATGGTCTCTGCATGTCTAATATGTTTAGCAGCGTGTTGGGCATACACAGTTGCAGAAACTAAAGGATGTTACGCAATAAACTCCAGCAGACGAATGCTAGTATCCCTCCCTCAAGTTTCCCACTTTGCCTTGCCTTACCTGCTCAAGAAAACCACCGTTTATAGTCTAGTGATGGCCCAAAAAATTCATGATGATGCATCTTCGGGCTGCGGTCCTTGCAATTTGATTTTGATCCCTACCCTTTTGCCATATTATACACTACTGGTCAATTCTCCTGTGTAAGTGCACATGTTCACATATACATGTATGTTTTTATGTATGCGCAGGTGGCTATCAATCATTGGGAAGAGTGACTAGTAACCTTCGGTAATTTGAAATGGAACCATTATTCCACATACAGATATTGGCAACGGGTTGCAAAGAATTGAATGGATAGGACCGGAATTCACCCTTGAGCAACTTGTTAAACAACTGCGAAACTGAGGGACCACTATTCATTGAAATGAATTAACGAGTTTCACCGCAGTGAGAAAGGAATAGATGTACGTAATTAACACCTTTTGCAACAAAAACTATCAAAACAAAAGGTTTCCTTGAAAATTGAGGGGGAAAAAAAATTTAAGGGATAATTTCAGAAGCCTCCTCTGAGGAGGTTTCTGATAGTTTCACTTGGTACTTTCTCAAATTTTGAAAAATCTCTCACTTGCCTTCTCTACTTTAAGCTTTTTCCAACATTTGAAATCCACTTCAAAATATAATATTAAAAAACTCATTTTGGGAGAGAGAATACAATTTTTTTTTTAATCAAAATTTCCCGTTTCTTGTTATTTCTTAATTGTCATAGCACACCAAATTTATCTCTTAATTTTTGTAAATTGATCGATATAGTTCTTTGATGAAAATTTAAAAGTTGATATGAAGATCAAAAAACCCTTTAATCATTTTTGTGTCATTGCTCCGTACGAGGAATGTTAAATTACTTATATGATTTTCTTAAAATAACTTGCAATAGTTGACAACTACGATAATACCTTTTTGCACTAGTTTGAAAACAATGCAAAGGAACTTATATATAATTTTTAGCATGTCTTATCTCTTTAGTTTTCAAACCATCAATTTGGACAAAAAAATTTAGAAAATTCAAAAAAAAAAAATGTAAATGATTTATAGAACTTCGTAAAGAAAATATTATCCTTGTAACTTGCAAAACTTCATATAAGCTTTCAAATACTAACTCTCAGAATTTAAAAAACACACTACTATATTTTGTCCGATACTTTTTGTTTATTATTAATATACTCATGTTTTTGTAATAAAAAATAAGTCAACAAAAGGGCGAATTTGGAATGAGATTATATTTACTCTCCCAAAATGAATTTTTTAATATTATAATTTAAAATACGTTGTAAATGATACAGAAAAGTTTAAAGTAAGGGAGGTAAGTGAAATTTTTTAAAATTTGAGATGACCAAGTCAAATTGTTAGAAACTTCAGGAGGGGGTTTCCGAAATTATCCCAAAAATTAAAGAAGGTTGTCCTGCCCATGTAGCATGCTCCTATATCTATCAAACTGGACAATCAGCAGGGGCCATGGATTAAAGAGCTGTCTTCAACCTTAATAAATTAAGAATGGTTAGCATGTTAACTTTGAGGGCCAACATATACATACATACATATCTGTGGAGGTTGAAGACCATGGCCATGCATGCATTAAAACTGTGAAGAGCTAAATAATCCAGCTACATACATACCTAAGCCAACTGATACCAAGTCAAATTGTGAGAGTGGTCAGTTGGTTGGTCCAACAATTACTGTGTTCCACATTGAAAGGTCGGCAATGGTAGCTGAAGTGCAAGGAGCAGAAGAGTTCAAAGTGACAACAGAGAGAGAACTGGTTGGTTTCACTTTCAGTCTTTCACCATAATTATAACCACATACATGTAATGTACCTTGATTTGTATCTGATATATGTCAGTAAAATTTTCATTCAACGTGAAATCGACAGCCAAATTAAATAGAGAAATGGACGGGGTTTCCACCTTCCAACTTCTCATAGACAGCAAGAAGACGTGCGGCCTTTGTGTAACTTGTGATTGCGGTGGCCTCATTTTTACAACTAGCATTTGTCAACCATGCATGGTCCAATATCTATTATTGAATGATGGAGCCTTGACAAATAATTATCTATTAAATATATCTATTACTTTGTGAGGTTGTGTTGTTGAACAATACAACTAGCATCTTTCTGAATCACTAAATTATTCAAAAAAAAAAAAAATTCAATTATCTAAATTCTTGGAATTGATGAAAATTTTCGTTGACAGAGAGAAGTATGTAAAATTTGTTCGAGAAGAGGCTCCAAATCCTTCCAAAATATAAGGGAATAACAGAAAATTGGGAAGTTTAATCAAGATCTCACAATCATCAAAAACATTTCATGAAATATTAGTTTCACATTTTAGAGACAGTAGTATGTATACATGAATCCTCCTAGATGTGTGAGGTGTCTTTCCAGCTTTCACAAATTGTACTTTTTGTTAATACCATAATCAATGTGTAATTAATGCTTCCAAATTAGAATTGCTTTTTGAGAAACATACTATTATTCAAAGGAAGGAAGACCACAAAAGATCAAATGACGGTCGCATTTGTTTTGTTTATGAAACTCTACAAAGTTGGGTTAACCCTCCCAACTACATCACACATGGAACATTATGACTGGTTGCTCCTTCCAACCACCTCCTTCCCTCTTAATTTCCTCTCAACTTTCCACCTAGAACAATAAATTGTGATGGGAGGATGATGCATAAACTGTCCCACTGCTACAGGCAAATTGCATTTCCAGCCTTCCCTCCTACTCAAAATTTCTTGATTTCGTCTCCAAAAAGCTACGTGAGCATGTGAAAATCATAAATAGATTATGCAATCAAGAAAATGCAGATGTTGATTATGCATTATTAATTGTACTGTTATTTAAGAAACCAACTGCATTAGGTTGGAAGAGTTTAATTATGTGGTGGCTTAATGGTGGATAGAAAGCTAAGCTTACAGATAATTGACTTATCGCTTTGTAGATTTGAAGTTTACTTGTTTAGTTAAACTTGCTTTAGGTTTTAAGTGGTAAAATATTAGTCTGAAGAAACAAAATGTCCTTGAGCTCCTTTTCCTCTATATACGTATACTCAAGATGAATTGCAAATTGAATTCCATTTCTTAATAATTTAGGGCAAGGAAAAGTCACTTGGACCATTCAATAGATAACGTACATTTGATATACAAATAAACTTTTTGTGGTAAATTTCATTGATAGTAGGGGTTTGCATGATTTTGAGGAAACATAGAATAACACAAGAAATGGTCTTCACTCAAGAACTTGACCTAGAAATAAAATACTATCAGAATTCACTAATTAAGTACATTTATTAGCTTGCATGTGACTTGACTGCTGCATAACTATTCTAGAGGAAATTTGATGATTCTCGATGGGGGTGTTTTGGCAGTTTTAGACAACTCTAAGGGTAAACTGCTAGAATCACAACTATATTTAGCCCTGCAGCTTTGTCAAATCTCCCGTTCCATTTTTATCCAAGTATAGCTAACAATTAGAAGAAAAAAAAAAGGCTAGTAGGAAAAAGAAGGGGAAAAGAAATCATGCCTTTGGTGACAGATGAGATCAAAGCAAGTGCATCAGAGATGTACAATGGAAATGAAATTTGCCAAGAGAAATCAAAATTCTTGCTCAAAGAAGTGGGATTGCCAAATGGTCTTCTACCCATGGAAGACATGGAAGAATGTGGACATGTGAAGGACACAGGCTTTGTTTGGCTGAGGTCCAAGAAAAAAACTGAGCACAAGTTTCAGAAGATCAGCAAGCTTGTTCAGTATGCGCCTGAAGTCACAGCATATGTTGAGCAGAACAGGATCAAGAAACTCACTGGAGTGAAGGCTAAGGAGCTTCTGATGTGGGTAACAATTAACGAGATTTATGTGGATGAGCCCTCAACTGGGCAGATTCATTTCAAGACTCCTGCAGGGCTGTCAAGGAATTTTCCGATTGATGCTTTTCTGGTGGAGGAAACTCAGAAACATGGTGTCAAGGAAGATGTGAAGGTTGCTGCTGATGCTGGTTCCGCTGCCATTGAAAATGGAGTTGATGCTGCAGGCAAGAAAGTTGACGAACAGAACAAAGAAGTGACTAATGGAGCTGTACAAGTGAAGGAGGTCTAAGACATATTGCTGCTGATCATATCATCTCAAGCTATAACCAACTTCATATGAATTAATTATTATCATGTTTTAAGGTGGATGAATGACCATTTTGATGTACCCTGTGATCAATGATATGATGAGGTTCATGTTTTATGTTTATGTCTGTGGTTCACATTTGCTATAAATTTAATGGATATAGTATTGCTTGATGTTGTTATATATCGAGAATCATTATTCAAATTATTGAGATGCATCCCAACATGATCTGAAAAGAACGAGAGTTCTACATTTGTGCTGAAGGTACCATTTCAATATTCAGACAAATATTTTACTATGGGAATCTGATTGTCCTTTTTTTTAACCCCAAGAATGTTAAGCAAGGAGCAACAGATTATCCTCCTGGAAAAATTGAATTCTGCTAATTATTTCCTCTCTTTGATCAAAATACAGAACAGAAAAAAGTCAGTATCTTTGTCCTTTTGTTCTATTTTGATGAACCCTTCAAACTATTGTATTGTTTTTAACTTCTAATCTTTAAATTGCTGGAGGCAGGCATGAAGTTCAAGATACTTGTACGCCCTTAAGCTTTCTGTACTTGATTGGAAATGCTAATCGTTTAAGATATTAGGTTTCAGAACACAGCTTGTTATTAAATATACCTTTTTCTGAGCAACAATCAATAAAATTTCAATATGAATTGCTTAAATTTTTTCGGATTTTCCTGTGATTTATGCCCATTTTATCCCCTTGCATTATGAATTGCATTTGCTTGGCGTAAAAACCGCAATGCTTGAGTATGAATAGCAAAGAAAGTGACTTATCTTCCTCATAATTGCCAGAAAACCTAGATACACAAATTCTTAATTGTACTCCAAAAAAATCTAAATCCAGAGGCCCAGGAATACTTGTATGACTAATTAATGCGTATATGTAAAAAGGGATAATTTCAGAAACATCCCTTGAGGTTTCCAGTAATTATAGAGAGCTCTTCTCAAGTTTCAAAAATTACACCTACCTTCCTTGCTTTTAAGGTTTATGACTATCTAAATTTTTGGGAGGTTTTGAATTCAAAACTTTCTACTTATTATTCCTCTCATCTTATCACATTAAAAAAAGGACTAGTTAGCTATATCTTGTAACTGTAAAATTAGGAAATTTTTTTATTTTTGTGGTCACAAAGTTCGGCAAATCAACCAGCTTAATTTGTTCAAAATAAAGGCTATTTTCTAGGGTTATGATAATGCAAGAAGATAATTTGAATATATATTTTTTTCAAAATAGTTAAAAGTTAATAGGGAAAATTTTAGCACCATGATATGATGTAATTATGAAAAGAATTAATTTTATATATACTGACTGTATATACACTAATAGGTATGAATACATGTTACATGTACAAAAATTGGAGTTTAAATCCAAATTGGATTCTATAGCGTACATTCATAGCCTATACAAGTATACACTATCAATGTAGACAAGTTTAGACGTCATGAAAAATATTAAACTTTTGTTCACCGACTGCTAAAACAATCTAGAGATCAACATAATTTTCTATAGACCATAATGTAGTTTACCTAAACTAGCTAGCTGTAATGGAGAAACAAGTCAAAAACTTGCAAACCTTGAACAAATCAAGGTGGTGGATGGCGAGTGGCAAAGTTGCGTGCCAGGCTTTCTGCCATTTTTTAATTTATGGAAGGAAGTGCAAGTATTCACTGTGTATGATTGAAATATAGGGAGGGCAGTCTATTTCAACCAAATTTCTTGTTTGTTCGTTTTGTGGCTTTTATCTTTTTTGTTATGGGCATAAATAAATGTATGTTTCGAATTCCATAGACAAATTCTAGAAATGACAATAGAAAAGAAACTGATACATAAAGAATACGCCAAACCTTCTAAATACACCTTCCAAACTTCTCTTTTAGTGCAAAACGTTGTCGTCCAAATATTAAAGGATTTATCTAGCGGGATATTTATAAGGTAATTATTAGTCCACTTAAATTATGATTAAGGAAATTAAGAGTTGCATTAATAAATAGTCGTAGATTCATACTTTTTTTCCGCACAATATTTTGACTAGAAGAAAATATTATTTACACTCCAATTTTTGTTAATTATACTGCAACAATTTGTTTTATCATATAATTTAATAAATAAAAAATATATAATAAAAATAATAATCAGGATATGATTAACAAAAATAGGAGTGCGAATAACATTCCGTTCTTATCATTTCTTATCCATCCATCGTTATATAAGTGGGAATTAAGGCCCGAACGACTCCAAAGGCCCAAAAGGATTAGGTGGTCAGCTTAATGCTCGGAACTGGGAAAGTAAGTCTCCGTTGTATCGATCCATTAAGTTCGTAAAGGTGTCCACATGTCCAGCCAATGATGGGCTACCTGGTGATATTGATGTATTCATGGGCGGTGGACAAGTTCGATGATAAGACTTGTGTTTGGGAAGCCAGTTTGACGTAAATGTATGAGGCTTGATCCAAGACAACAATGCGGTCAACTTGGGCTTGATAGTTTTGTTTGAATCCTATACTTGGCTTTCAAATCATAGATTTGTAAATTAACTTTAAAAGGCTTGATTTAGTTGTAGTTATTGTACAAGAGAAGCAACATTATATATACTAGTGCTCAATGCACACCTCAAAAAATGTACTATAATATTTATGGCAATATATTTTAAATAAAATTTTTATTACTGAGACAAACTTTAATCTTTTAAATATTTGTTGGTAAAATAGTTTTATATTGATAGTTATAATGTTTATGAATAGTTATGTTGAAAACATATATTTAAAAGTAAAAATAATCATGAGTAGTTATAGATAGTTAAAGTAAAAGTAGCTTTTATAAGCACAAATATGAAAGTTTATAAGGTGACGATAAATGTTAATTCCAGATCCCTCCCTCGACCTTTATATGTAGTATAGATGTGTGTGTGTAAACAGACACGTGCACACACAATAACTCCAATTCTCATTACTTTAATTTAGCCAAATCCCTGTAGAACACAGGTGATAAACAGGAAGGAATTTCACTAAAATCCATTCAGTTCTATACGCCATCCCTCTGGCAAATCGACCTCTAAACAATGTGGAACCTCATCGCTCAACATAAATACCGATCCTTTCTTGGTATACATATCCGTTTAGGAGGAAAATGATCCAAACAATAGGTTGGGCACATTAATGATAGAACAATCAAAGCCACGCCCCTTAGGGAGTACCACTTCCAATACTAATGATACACGTTATCAATGTTTATGGTGCAAGTCATTAATGTATTAGGAGTGCAGATTTAGGTCAAAGGGAAGTGAATTTAGCCTGTCCCTTTATATTATTCTCACGTACTCTTTTTATTATTATTATTTGGTTCATTGAAGATTCTACGAAAAGGAGGAGCAAAAGCAAAGAATTTTTTTTTTTTTTTTAATGAAATAACCAATGTTATCATCCCAAAAGTTGGGGAAGAAACCTTCATCACCTAATTTATGTTCCTACTTGAACTAGGTAAGGTATTGGGGACTTCCCATCCCATATGTCTTTGTCTATAGAGTAGGATCTACGACGGTAATGCTTGCCCAAGAATTCCCAACGACTTAGATCACCATATCCATAGGCTACTAAATTCAAAGGATCAATTCCAAACAACCTTAATGATCGAATTAAATGTGTGACTTGCATCTACATATATTACTTTCATTACTTACAATAATAATAAGTGCGAGCAAATCCTTGGTCGCACGCATCTACCCAATTTCAGAGCCAAACATGTGAAACATGTAGGATGGTTCTGCCAATTAAACGAGCAGTTGAAGTTCGCTAGACATATTGAATAGTTCAGATACATGTCAATTAATTGAGAGACATACCTACCCTAATCAGTGAATTAGGATTGCAGTAGGCATTCGTTCCCCAAGTTTGACTGTGTAGATTAGCCCCAAAAAATAATTTCTGAAGTTCAAGTCATGTAATGTAAATTGTTTTCAATGCCTTGTGTGAGATCCACAAAAAAATTATTCTATAACTATATTGCGTTTAAAGTTATTTGCATCTTGAAGAAGTGAACTTACACTTTATTGAAATGGACAAAACTATTTCAGAGTGATTGCACTGACAACTGTTTATGTCACCTTTTGGATATCATGACCGAAAAGAATTAAATCAGAAATAATAGCATTTTATTAAGAACAAAATTGAAGTTGAAACCACAACAGTGCATCTGATATTGTTTCTGTAGTAGAGATATAGGTAAAATAAATTATTTATAGATATAAAATATATATAGATATTTGGTGACAGAGATAAAGAGGACGTTGCCTATAATACATACCTGCACTGTTGAAGCACAAGGGTCCAATAGCAAGATCCATCCCATGATGAGTGTTGGACAGTAGCAGAGCCAGAACATTTGTTTAGAGATGAAATAACATAAGTTTATACTTATAATATGTTGGTTCAAAAATTTTTGGAACAATTAAATATTTGTTATAAAAAATTAATTTATTCAATAATCAATATTACAAAATTTTTAAAAACAAATAATCTGAGGCTTTGGATTTATTAGTTGCCAGGTCATCTGATGGAATAAAATTGTATAGTAATTAAAATTATAGATATGAATACAAGATTTATGAATAATTTATACACAATTGAACTTCAAATGAGTGTTTGATTCACTTATAATTAAAGATAGTTGAATATTTAAATAAAGTTCAGTATAACATAAATAACATTTATTAGACAGTGAAAGGAGATGAATGAGTTGGGTGGTTTGGGTGAGGGAGTGTAAATAAGAGGTTTCGAGTTTGAATTCTCCTGTACTATATATTTTTTTAAAAAAAGTAATAGAAAAAGTAACCTATAATATGTTTTCGTTCAAGGTTCCATTACTGTCAAATTTCAAATGGGACAAAAGCAAAACAATAATAAAATATCTAAAAAAAATTTAGACTATTCTAAAGTTTCTAGTAAAATATCTAAAAATTTTTTTAGACTATTCTACAGTTTCTAATCGCACCCCCTGGGTTCAATGTGGCTCTGCCAATACTCTATGACTAGATCCAGTCATGATCTAGAGTTCCAAGGGCAGCTGACCAATTTGACGTACACCAAAAAATGTAGAATGTTTAGAGATGGCAAAGGTAAAATTTGATGTCTGTTGGATACCCGACCCAACGATTAATTCAACTGGACGATCAATGGATTATTTGTTAGGGTTTGATATCAACGAATAGTTATCGAATAACTCAATAGGATTTAGTAAAAATATCCTAAAAAACCCAATAGTCGAGACCCAATGTATATACAACTAACTGAAAGCATTAAATGGAGACAATTGTGATTAAAAATAGAAGATTGTGGACTTGACCTTTCATAAAATGTTTGATTTTTCTCATGTTGGTTATACAGTTTTGTCCAAGTTTAAGACTCAACATAGTGTATTATTATTATTTTTTTTTTTGTCTACACAGGATGTTCGGGTCAATCCTTACGGGGCCCGACTAATCCCCTAAGGATACATGTATTGAGTAATCCCCTAAGACTCAACATAGTGTATTAGTTTACGATGATACATGTATTGATTTTAGTTTATAAAAGTTAATTTTCTTTTTTTGAACTATTCATATTAGCATTCGCTAATATGAAAATTAAAATTCGTAGCATTCGCTAATAGCAATTGATAAAAAACTTGATATAGTAGTAAGGTCAAGGGCCAAAAAAATTTGCATGCACTAAATCGCCTCGTTCATGCTTTAAAGCTTGAAGGCTTTAGTCTT
Organism: Coffea eugenioides; assembly: GCF_003713205.1. Lineage (NCBI taxonomy): Eukaryota > Viridiplantae > Streptophyta > Magnoliopsida > Gentianales > Rubiaceae > Coffea > Coffea eugenioides. The sequence goes on from NC_040036.1 coordinate 75,263,082, forward strand.
TTGAGTTTTTGTTTGTTATTTGTGGTTATATATTAATTGTACCATACTACCCTGTGTTGTCAATAAAATGATGGAGTTTCTTCTCTTGACGAAAATGCATAATTGAATTGTAAGTTTTGCTCAAAGGTAGTAAGTTAAGTTAACATAGTAAGTATTGTTATAAAAATGGTGCAAGTTAAAGGGGCGCTTCAGCACGAAAAATTGGCAAGGAACACGAATCAGAGAACATTCATATTCAAATTGACAAACTATATGCATAAAACCTCAAAACAGCAAAAAGTGACAAATTATTCTCTCCATTTTTAAGTTTACATGGCCGTTTATTGGATAACCAAACACAAAAAAACTGACCCAACCCATAATGTAAATTGCTAAGAATCCATTTAGATTCCCTATCACTTCACCGATAATTAGCTCAGTTAAAATCTTTAGACTATTCTCCAAGACTTTTGAATGGCATAGAGCAATTCGAAACCTCTAAGGCTTGTTACAACCTACCAAAATGTTTCAAGAAACCTCTATGCATTGGTTCTAACCTCCATGACCTCCTATCCGTTCATTAAAATAGACCGTACTCCTACTATCGGTCCTGATTTTTTTTTTTATAGGTAGTAGTGCATGTTTGGCCGACTGCGGGACGAACACATGCGGACCGTGTCAGGCTTTGTGTTCATATGGGCCTTTCTTGATAGCGGAGCACTTTAAATCTTAATATTTAGGATAGAGCAAGATTTTCAAGATAATACTGTATTACCTTTTTGGCATATGACGTACGTTAGGTGAAAAGATAATTGAAAATTAAAAACAAAAAATTGATTGAGAAACATTTTTATGATACCACAAATTTTTTTTTTTGAAAAAAATAGACTGTCCGAACATTGTTTGGCTTACATCAAAATCATACTCATGTATTTATAAGAATAAGTTGCGTATGAGCAAATGCTTTGCAGGATGCATTTAAAAAATTCTAAAGCTAAATGTGTATCCGTGTGGGATAGTTAAGTTGCAATTTATGAGATAATGACTCTTACTGAAACTTCTGATACATGTTAATTAATTTAGACAAACTACGTTTTCAAATTCAATTATGTTTGGCTTGCATCAGAATTAATTTACCTATTTATTTGTAAGAATAAGTTGCGTATGAGCAAATTCCTTATAGATGTACCTAGCAAATTGAAGAGCTAAATGTGTGCCCGTTTTGGATGGTTAAATGCAGTTGCTGAGATGCGTCCTCAAAGTATATTTTCTAGTCCGTCATTGAAGACATATCCCATTTTGAACGTTGGATAGGTGCTGCAGTCAGTTACATATAAATGAAGCAATTTCGTGTACGTTAGAAAGGCAAATGGTTGGATAGGCGCGTGCAAATCTCATTTTTCTTTCGTTTGAGTAGGTTATTACTTGTTTTGGCAGATGGATGTAAATCGATGTGAAACCATCATTTTAATGGGTTAAGTTGGATATTCATTTAGATATCCAAGACAAATCTTTCTGCTCATCCAAATTCATTTTTGCAATGTGGTTTTGGATTAAAAATTGACTTTTCATAGACGCATTTACTAGTGATTCAGGCTGTACTGTACCCAACTAAAGCTTGAGTTACATAACTACAAATGTCAAATAGTCGATCTTCATGGGACGTTGACATGATATCTCTTTGAGAATCAGAGTTAAAAACAAATTTTGAAGTTAAAAGGAGCATTAATTACTTGAACCAAATTTTGCTCTTATAAATAGCTATGTTGCCTAGCATAAACAAGAATTCAGGTCAATGAAAATGTCTCTAGTCACACAAGAGATAAGGGCTAGTGCATCAGAAATTTACAATGAGAAAGAGTTGTGCCAAGTGAAAGCAAAAGTGTTTCTTAAAGAAGTTGGGCTGCCAGATTGCCTACTTCCATTGGAAGACATCGAGGAATGCGGATTCGTGAAAGAAACTGGCTTTATTTGGCTTAAACGGAAGCAAAAGATTGTGCGAAAGTTTGAAAAGATTGACAAGCTTGCCCAATATGCAGCTGAAATCACAGCCTATGCTGAACCAAAGAAGTTAAAGTCCGTGACTGGACTGAAGGCCAAGGAGCTCTTCTTGTGGGTTACTGTGAGTGATGTTGAAGTTGAAGATGCTCCAACTGGAAAGATCACTTTCAAGTCTCCTCTAGGGCTGACAAGAACTTTCCCGCGGTCGGCTTTTGAGGTGGCGGAAGCTGAAGAGGTTAAGTCAACAAAGAATGATAGAACTGACAATGAAGTGAAATCAAGGGTTTAAGTTTGCGATTCATATATGGCAACTTGAACATTCATAAGGTAATTAAAGTCATCTACAAGATATTTGAGTGCACACCTAATTCATGCTTTAGAGCATGAAGATTTAATCTTTTGAGTCTGCGTTTGTTCTGTGTGGTTTTGAAGACTTCTTTGTTTACTCTGGGTGATTGCGGTGTTATACTACTCTATGTTCTCAATGAAGCAATAGAGTTTCTTCTGATAAAATTGCATTAATTGAATGGTAAATCCATCGTTTGGGTTGCGTAGCAAAACTACCACTCACTCTTTGCTGCCTTCCATGCACTAAAGTATAGGTCGTGTCTGACAATCCAATTCAACACTTAAATTTATGAATTTAGATCTTAACACGTTCTTTGATAATCAAAAGTAGAGCATCTGAATTAATTAAATGATATAGAATTTTCTAGACAAACTTACTTCCAAAAATAAAGTATAAGCTATTTATTTATCACTTGATATGATATACACTCAAATGTATCGTATATAGAACTTAACAATTCAATAATTTAATGAATTCAGAATTCAGATTTCAATTTTTAATTTTTAAATTTCGGTTTTATCAAATGCAGCCTAAGTTGACCAATGTTTCTCTTATTTGGCTTGTGACTTTGTTGGTATATAAGAATTCCAGCCTCTAATGCTTAATCAGCATCAACTTTCGTCCAACTTTAGACAACCACGAATCACTCAAGTCTCGATCAGTTCTTAGAAGAATCTATTTTGAAAATAAAAATTTGCAACTTCATCCACCAAAAAAAAAAAATGTTTACACTACAGTGAAATAACGAGTTTTTCGTGCTTTGCCTAAGGAAATTAATTTTAGATCATAAAGCCATTTAACGTACAAGTAACTCGATCACAAGCTCGAATTGAACTATCAGAGGGCGGCAAAGATAGTATTTAAGGGCTGATCATGGTGGTTGATTTATACAAGAGGCAGTAAAACAAATGTTTGCAATGCCATCATGTATGTAAGGAGGCATGGACTAACACCACAAAATTAACACTAAGACCATGCTTAGCAATTTAGTAAAAAAAAAAAATTTTGCTTAGTATTGTTGCACTGACCCTAGGCACAGCCTACATAAAGAAACAAGGCAGTGACTTTTTTTTTCCTCCCCTTTTTCATGAACTTGCTGCTCGAGTTCTTGTCTCTGTGGTTTAAGCCTCAGCCTCATACAAGCAAACAATGACAACAGTCAGAGGCACTGAGATGTGACTCAAGGACCTTTCAAGTTAAATTCTATCCAATTTCATCAGGTTGATGTATTGCGATTTTTTGTGTAAATTTATACAATTTTAGTATAATCGTGGATTTTGTACCAACTCAATTATATGAGTGATGAAATTCACATTTACGTTAAAACTATACAAATTTACACCAAATGTTATCTATATATAAAGGTTAAGGAAAGGAAGGGGTTTGGAGTTAACATTGGGGTTAACACTTATTGTCACTTTATGAATTTCCTATGTAAATTCACCATGCCTGCTCTTTATCTTATTTACCATTGTACAAGCCTCCCAGAATCGTTTGCATGCAACGTGCAGTTAAAAAATGAAAAGCCACAAGCAAGATAGTTACCACTGCATCATATACTTAGAAGTTTCTGCTTAGGGTTAGTTAGTTAAACCACACAAGGTAATGCATCAGAGAAGAGAAAAGCAAATAGGCAGGTCCTTCATCTCTAGTGTCCTCATTCAGACTTCAGAGGATAGTAAAAATAAGCAAGAATATCTGAATATATGAATCATGCAACTGAATACATATCCACAATATTTGTTTGAAGACGAAAAATCACACAGGCTGCAGGATGTCGTCTTGCTCCGCCAGATAGTCAGAAATTCAGAGCCTGGTGAAATGATCAAATGAACCAATGAGTCAATACATAAAGGATGTGATCCCGTTCACTGGTTAATGAACATATGATGTTATTCGAGGAAATCATAAAGCAAAGCACTTGAAATTCAGATTTTCAGGAAACCATAAGGAAAGCAAGGAGAGATATTCAACTTCAGAGAACTTCTTCCTTTTCTTTTTTTTCTTTTTTTTTGGGTGTCTTTTTTAGTTAAAAAAATAGAAAAACTTCAGAAAGTTAAATGGAGGTTTCTCCTGGAAGCAATTACCTAGGAAGGAATGACCCACTTGCCATCAATCCACTCCTGGTGCTGCCTCAAGTCAGAGTGCTTAAACTTCACTGCATCTTCAGTCCCCGGAAAATAGATTATATACTTTTTCTCCCTAAGAACTCTGGATATTACTCCTTCCCACCAACAATCATTGAAAAGAGCGTCTACTTTGTCATTCACTTTGAAACAGTCGACCAAAGCAGTTTCCGGTGGATGTGGTCGTATGTTTATACTAGCAACCTCCTCTTTCAAGAATTCTGTGTCTTCTTCGTTTCTCAGACTCCGATACTGAATCAGGTATTTGTCCTCATCAAATCGTTTGATGACAGTTGCAGGAATCCAAGCACCTTGAAAACCATCTTCATCTATTCGAACTTCAACTGTTGCCCCTCGGCTAAATTTCTCCTGTACTGTTTCTTTGCCAGGCTTCCGTTTGGCTGGTAATATGGACACTTTCTGCAATCCGAAAAACAGTAAATTTTTAAGCTAAAATTGGACTGATTATAAACAAACAGAGAAAGACAAGTAGCCATGCGACAGTTAAGACATCTGGAAGGGCAGGCAAGGAGTAAAAGTTAGAAGATTGGAGTTCAATATTGGCAAAGAGGGAAGAGGTTGGCATATATGTTGTTCCAAAAAAAAAAAAAAAGTGGTAAACGCAATGAAGCAGTCAGGAGAACATCAAGGAAGCAACACGTGAAAAACTGTTGGATTCTGGGAAACCATTGGTTTATTTGAGGTTTTGCCTTCATAGGCACTAGAACAGTCAAGCAGAGGAAGGACGTGGACGTGCACAGAGATAAAACAATCATTGCACAACCTTAAATCAAAAGCGCGGAATATAACAAGTTTTGTTCAATCAAAGCATGATTTTTAATTGTTTCTATAGCCATATAGCAGACAAATCCAAGGGGATACAGCAGGATCTTGGCTGTTCCACCAATCAGACAATTTCGTTCATCTAATTGTTTTGCCCATAATATGTAGAACAAACATGTGAAGTAACCTCTACAGATTCTGGAATTTGCTTCAGAAATTTTAGCTGGACAGAATCATAATTATGTATTCAAAAGGTTCCTTTAACTATTTGATCAGATAACAATCTATCTATTAAGCTGAAAACTGAAAGTCATGTATCCACATTTTCTAGATCTTTATGTAAATCTAGTTGCACCAGACTTTAGCTATATATATATCTTTTTTATATCCCGTCCCCAACAATTCACAGATAAAGATGAAGGTAATTGATCATGTAAGCATTTCCTCAACATGACTAAAATTCGGTCAAGCGTTCCACATTTGATCAGATGAAGCGAAACTTATTGAATGAGGCTGATAGACTAGTAATTATCATTATACAATTATGGCAGCTTCAAGAATACGTGCATTTGCATACAACAGTTCCATTTTCTCCTTGGTGCAATTCAATTTTGATGGCAGAATGCAAAAGTAGATTCACGGAATAATAGCATAGAGGAGGTCAGCTATAAATAATTTCTCTACCATAAGTAAAGAACAAGATAATCTGTAGAATCGGTTCCCCCCAGTTTTTTCATCCAATTCCACTTATCTTTATTACTGTATACCTAACAAAACACATATATACTGAAAGAATTTTTTTTTTGTTTTAATGTATGTGCTTAAATAACCTACTTGAACAAATCAGTACAGAAGGAACGCCTTCATGCATTAGTAAGTTAACACTAAGATAGACAAAATACTTACAAAACATTCTGCAACATATATGACATTAAAAATTGGATTTATTCTCTACTGATCCGGAAATCATCAATATGGTATTAATTAGTACTCGATAATCTCAAGGTACAACAGAATTAACAGATGTACTATGCATAATATTCTCATGCACCCAACTATAACAATCTCAGCCATCAAGAAATAATTCATCAACATTTACAGTTTTACACACACCAATATGCACAAACACCACAGAATCATCAAGAAACTCATGAACCTGCATTCTGCACCCTAACTCACACCTTATCTTCTTTTGGTTCAATCTCCAACGGAGGAACCCACGTGCCGTTCACCCATTCACGGTGTAACCGGAGCTTGGACGGATGAAATTTCGACAGCTCCCTACTAGACCTAAAGAACACCGCAAACTTTCCAGTTTTGGAAACCCCCGTGATCACGCCTTCCCACCATCCGTCGTTAAAATAAACATCCACTTCTTCGCTCACCTTAAACTCCCGGTGAGTCTCCCGAGGTGCCGGCGGCCTAAGCTGCACAACTTCGATTTCTTCCCTCAGCGGGATTTTTCTCAAGTCGTCCTGCATCAGGGTTTTGTACTCCACCAAGATTTTATCATTCTTTAACTTCCGGATAACGGTTCCGGCGAACCAGGAGCCGCGGAAGCCGTCCTCATCGCTGCTGATTTCGACTTCGGCACCTTTTATGAAGTAATCCATTATTCAAGAGAGGATTTGAAGGGAGGAAGTTCGTTAGCTATTTAGTTAGGGTTTATGGAGTTTTGGTGAGAATTTGGCGGGAGGTAGATATGCTTTTGTGTCAATGTATGTATCAAGAGTCAGTAAAGAGGATGTTTGAGGTTTTCGATTGAAACTAGGTTTGGGGAAGAACTGAAATTTGAGGGTTTACAGTGAAAAGTTGTAATATGAGATTATAGGATTTTTTTTTTTGGAATAATAAGAGTTGTGAAAAAGGATTTTTGGCTTCTATCAGAGTACTAGAATACAAGGTAAAAACAGAAGGATAATACAAAATAAAGGAAACAGATGTTGCTAAAAAAATAAACAATATATTACTAACTCAAAAATAGAGATGCAAACAGATGTTTCCAGATTTGACTTACACGTTAACCCCCTCCACCCCCCACAAAAAAAAAAAGCCAACTAAAAAATTCGGTCCAATCAAACTCCCAAAAAAATAAAAATGTCGAACCATTCAGGCTAACTGGTTTTAACTTCTAAACAAGTTTGCTGAATTTCCCTTTCTTCTAATTGTGTCTGTATTGCTAATGACCATTACTACTAGCCATTTATTTCAAGTCTCATAGGCCTGGAAATGTAAGAGCTTAATCCCTTGTTTGTTTTCCGTTGAGTCTAAATGAAAGCTGCAAAAAACATGAATTAATTTGGTGTTCAAAACTTTTGTAGTTTCAAGTAAACCGATAGTTCAAATTATACATGGATGACAATTCGAAGTGTGTTCCGCTCCTTCAAATTGCAGTTGACGATGCTAGTCTATCCATTTAGGGGTAAAAATCAGTTTTAAAAATGGTATATAAAATACCTGCTTTGATCCCCTACTCCAATTGTTTGGTAGTCTTGGTTGTCAAGTCATATGGTACCATATTGAACTTTGCAGCTCCTATGCGGATAGAAAAGATGAATTTTTTAAGAGAATTAAGAGTTCCTTTTACAATTTTATCTTGCCTAGGTTGCTGTTTTAGCTGTGTTCATAACTAATAGCTACCAGCTCAATCGTTCTATTGATCGTTTGTATTGCCTGTATTTGCTTAATGTCTATGCCCCTTCATGTCTCTAACCTCTTTCTGTAAAAGTTGATGGAAAAAGACATAGTTGATAGAGCTTACACACACTGGAAAAAAGAAAATTGACATGTATATTTCATTGGAAGAGTAATTTGAAGGAGAGGAAAGAGTGTAACGCATGTTTGAAAAGTTTTTTTTTTCATCCTCTTGCTCTCGTACTGTATATGTGTGATGCCATTTCGTGTGGAATCTCTTGGAGAAAAATATAGTTCATATGGTTTGTAGTAGGAAGAAAATGATTTCCCATCCATGAATATGTACATATCGTACATAAAAAGGAAAACCTTGATTATCAACGTCCTCTCACGAACTTGATCTTCCCGTGCAAGTGATTTTGTAGATCATGAAGTTAATTGGAGAGAATAAGGAGGAGAAAGAGAATCATACTTCCCAAAAGGTAGGTATAGATGCTGAAAAAATTAGTGTCTAACTAAATTTGTCATATATGGTCGAACTGATCATATATCGTAGAACTACATTGGTCATACAGAGCCCAACTACATATTATGGCCAAACTATGGTAGTCTCTAACTACATTGGTCATACATCACTGAACTACATATTATGGCTGAACTATAGTTTGTGCCCGAAGCCATAGATAAGGCTTATCTCAAAATTAGGAGAGTTGTTATTAATTGACAAGTGAACGAACTATCAAATTTATCCTTAGTAACTTCATATATAACATGAAATAATCACCAAATTCTTATCAAGAACTCATGGGATAATGACCAGATAGTCATCTTTATCAGGAATTCATGAAATAATCATCAAAGGGTTCGTTCATTATGATCCATTCATGCTCATGGGATGGTGACCAGATAGTCATCTTCATTAGGAACTCATGGGATATCATCAAAGGATTCATTCATATGATCCATTTGTTCGTATAAATACAGATACAAACCAGATCATCTGATACTCAATCAACTCTTTACTTCCTTTTTAAAATTACTATTTTTAAAAAATTATCAATAACTCGAAAACTGATTTAACTCTCTTAGAAACTGACTTGATCTTGGGGATTAGACACCAGTCCTTTGACAACCAACTTGATCCTAAGGATTAGACTCTAGTCCTTTAACAACCCCTTTCCTCACAAGGACTAGACCCCAGTCCCTTGACGACCCCTTCCCTCCGATCTTTGACAACTCCGTCCATCCGGTCTTTGACAACCCTTTTTGTGTGCAGGTTATATTCATGAACTGCGGTCCTTTAACAACCCCTTTGTATGTGGGTCATATTCATGAACTATGGTCCTTTGTATGCAGGTCATATTTATGAATTGATTAGTGTATATAGGTCACAATGATGAACTGATCAAAAGGTTAGTTGATGTGTTCATCTCATTCTAATAGGTCTTGGTGGTAATATTCTACCTCGTAGGGTCCTGATGATCACAAGATCAAGATTCCAAGGTTGATCAATGTGTTCATCTCATCCTGACAAGTCGTGATGATAATATTCTATCTCGTGAGATTTTGATGATCACACAATTGGTCTTCTTGTGGGGTTTTTATAATCACACGACTGGCTTGTCAAACGCACATCACCCAGGTCGACCTGGTGAAGTGCCTAGGTCAGTTTAGGCAAGCATGGTTGTCTCAACAACTCAACTCACTCGGCTAAACCATCCAAATCAGTTCATCCCATGATTTTTTTCTATTTTTTTAGTAGCCATTCCATTTTTTCTTCTTTGAATTCTTCGTATACATACATGCATCAACAATTTTGGGATTGCCTTTCACAAGGGGAAGGGGAAAAAATAATAAAAACAGATTGAATTATCATTACAAAATTAAACAGAATTCTTTCTCAAAGAAGTCGCTTGTCAAAAAAGAAAAAGAAATTTATCCCTTAAATGATTACAACTGCTTTGTCAAAGATCTCAACACAGAAACTATCTTGATAATAATAGTCTGTTTAATAGCATACGGCTCCACGATATCAAGCTTCAATATAATCAATGATTTTTATTTGACAGAATTAATCCTAGCTAGTGAGTTGAAGAGTGCAAACTATTTTTCAGTGAAAACAAATCCTAAGACACCATGTAACCCTAGACGCACGTAGATACTTTAAACTAACATAATTAAACACGAAAGATGAGAAACTGTACGAGAATAGCCTTGTAATTGGCTCCTGAACTACCTCGCCACAAGGCGGGTTGCAATTGGAATGTATCCATCTTGAGAAAAAATCAATAAGGGGCATAATACCTGGAAGATTTTTCCGCACCATACCGACCTAACCTAGAGCAAGAAATACTTTTTGGCAATGCCGCCTTGTAAACTCTTCCACCACAATCAAAATTATTGTAAAGTGGCCTACATCCATTCGAGAGCTTATAATTCTTGGTGTCACAAAAATTGGGTCTATTGTAACTTACCTGGTGCTCTTGAAACCTGCATGATGTCGGTAACATCATTGGGTTTGGAGAAACCCCTACCTGCATGACTTTATTATTTACAAGACTAGATTTACCCAAGTATTTTTCTTGGTAATAAACTGTCGGAAGCCTCGGCGATTTGAGATTGGGAGAGGAAGTTAACGTGGGCTGTGATTTGATTGAGGGCTTGTCTTGGTACTGCCCAGAAATTGAGAATTTTAATGTTCTGTTGAAGAGAGTTACGAGGCCAGAAAAAAGTTTAACAGCATATTCAGCTGCTTCTTCTGTTACATATTCTGCAAAGGCAAAACCTCTCAGCTTATCAGTTTCTTTATGCCGAGGAATATTCAAGTTCACCACTGGCCCTGCTTGAATGAGGATATCATACAGTACCCTTTCCTTCACCCTTTCGTCTAGATTTCCTATGTAAACAGTGCATCTACAGTTGTCAGCCATCCTCCAAAGGAAAAAAAAAAAAAAAACTGCTGATTCTTGGGAGATTTGAGAAATTGAACCCTAAGGGGGAGTGTTAAGAATTTAATCTTGAGATGAACTATGAAAATTTTGGAAACCTGTAGTCAAGCGTGGATAAAGAGGGTCAAATTTATACTATTTGTCGATGATAGCGTCGGAAAGAAAGACTTCTTGTTCGATATGAATGCTGAGAGGAAAAATGTCACCGACTTTAAATCCTTTTCAGTTTGGGATCTAAAATCATGTTGGTTGCGCTGCATGGATTTGATAGCATGCTTCCTTTTAACGGGTTATATTTCCTTTTTTTCCACCCCCCATTCTTCAATGAGTTATATTTCTTCTTATAGAACGTTTTTTTTCCTCTAGATTTTTTTTTGGATGTCACATAGTATCACTTCTTTCAAGGGGTTGTTTTCTCTTGTGATGGTGATCAATCTCTTGATGCTTTCATAGACCCACATCACCTCATATCACTCAAATTAGATATTTTTTATATCAGTTTTTGGTTTGTTAGCTACCAAAAAATAGCGTGAACACGTAGTGTTTAATATGAACTACATCTTCATAAGGAAAAATTTTTGAAACCTCTCTTGAGATTTCTTTCGCTTTTAGAAATTCTAATTGCTACCTTGCGCCATGGTCACATAGTTTATTTTTGATCCTCAATGATGTCCCTCAATAAACTGAGTTCTTGTGATAACTTGATGAAAACATGCTTGTTCTTTAAATACTATGCTAGTGAATGTGCTCTTATGCTATTTGATGATAATCACAGATGACTTTATCTATAGAATACCTTCATTTAAAATAGCATGAATATTTTTTTGGCACATATGTTAGCAAGAAAAATCCGTTGCCTATCAACTGCTCTTTTCTGGGCTTAACAGCCATTTTTGTCCTAAATGGCAATTTTTTCTTTTTTCGTTAAATTGGCACCTTCCTCACAAAAAAGTGTTAAATATTTTTTTCATACATACAAGGGACGTAAATCTGGAAGAAATTTATGTGTCAATACTTTGCTCCACTTTCAAAGCCACTTTTTTTGGGCTAAAATTGTTATCAAACATGTTATTTAAGGGTATGCTAGTGTAATTTACAGTATTAGAGGGTATTTATCTAAAATTCTCAGAAACCTTGAAGGAGGTTTCTGAAATTATCCCTTTCATTGATAACAACCACCTCATTGACCATGTTTTTTTTTTTTTAATTTAATATCCTTCCCACCCCTCCTTTTATTGACAACTTTAGCATGAGGAATTTGTGGCAATCTTCACGGATCTTATTCACAATTCAAGTGATTCACAACCTCAACATGGTTTTCTTAGAGTGTTGTTAATGCATTAAGCGAATATGTCTTTGATTGAAAATTAATATTCCTAATTGAATGAAAGAAATACTCCTAATTGACTTGAGGTATAAATCAGGGATCAAAGCATTTGTCAGTTACAATTATGCCTTCCAACACATAACTCATATTTTCTATAGAACTATCACAAAAGCTGTAATTTTTGAAGTTAGAGAACTCTTATCCATTATTTTTCCTTTATTCACTACCTTTTCTATGTCAGTCGTTATTTTATCAAGTTATAGTATGTGTGTAACTTTCAAAGTTATCGTCGCTGCCATGCTATTATTATTCATTTTTCTATATAGACCTTGTTATGTTCAAATTATATCATTACATATACCATTTACAAAATCCGTATTCAGAAATAAACAAACAAATTTTGCCTATTAAAACTTCCATTGGATTGCAGGGCAACATAGTACAATATTATTTCCTAAAATTTTCTTTTCCTTCCTTGCTCGACATAGTTTTCTTGGTTTCTGATTTGTGATTTCAAACAAACCCATATACAATATCCATCAATTTATGGTACGCTCGTGGAACAAAAGTTGAAGGGTTTGTGTAGCGAGTATCTGTATGTAATTTAGGTGTTAAATTTTTAGAAAAATAAATTTAATTAGAGAAAATATATGAATGCGAAAAAATGTAGTTAAAATTAGTGTATAGAGTCAGACGCAATTTAGATGTGTTAATGCGCATAAACACCCATCAGAAAAATTCAAAGTTTAATAAGGAATTGGTGTTAAACATAGATTATATATGATCTTATAAACTCAGAAGCCATTTTGTTTAAATTCTATAATCACTATCCTATGGATATGATAAATTAGAGAATGGCAATAAATTTAATAAAAATCCATGGAGAGTATGGCAACTTTACAGTAATAAGTTTTAGTAATATATTGAGTGTTTAACAAATAAAATCATCCTTTTTAATAGCTAATTATGAAACTCGAATTCTATGTATGAATATGATTGACATTGAAATACATTTATGTTTTGTTTTTGAAACCACCTTAGAGTCTTGAGGCTCAAGGAAAGAGCAGAAAAAGGGGCGGAAAGTTGAATCATATAGTTATTAAACCCCGATTCAGCCCGGTCCGGCGGTTGAATTGGTCAAACTGGTGGATCGGTCATGGAATCGAGCTGGTTTATTAATTGGATCGGAGTTGCAGATTATTCGTTTTGAATCGTATGACTTGGGCGATCGAATTGGTGACCTGCTAAACCCGGCAAGTTTTGAAAATTTTTCTGCAATTACCTTTTTATCCAATTTTTTTAATTTAACCAATCACACCAACATGGGCATTGTTATCTTTTTGACAATTAGATGAGAAAAATTGAAAAGGGATTTGAGAATTAGGGTTTTTCCTTTGTTTGACATTTAGATTTGTGTATAATATCAATATGAATTCATAAATAAGGAACACATATGGATATGGCTTGTGTGTATGAATTATAAAATATGAATAAGTTAAGACTTGTTGACATTTAAAAATTTTTGTACTTATATTATAATTTATATATTTATTTAATTATATTATATACTTTTTTATTATATAGTGTGATATGATGGTTTAACTAATGATCTGTCGGTTAAACCACTGACCCGTCAACCCGATCCTCTTGCCGGGTTGGTTTTAATAACTATGGGTTGAATTATATTGGTTAAAAGAATCCCCTATGAGGCAATCTGAAACGCGAAACAAGCCATGAGCACGCCACATGATTCTAGAGTAGAGGCGCCAATTCAAACGGTCATATCTTAGAAAATAAAAATACATCTCAAATACCTCTACTAATCAGCTCAGTTTATAGCTCGACAAAACTCATATCTTAAAGCTTTTAGCCTCACGTTTAAGTCTCAAAAACCTATCAGATTTGCGCGGAAATACACAGGCACAAGGATATATGAATTTGACAAAGCTAAATGCTATTAAACCAACTTTTCAGGGACAAACCTCTTCAAATATAACCTTAAATACATCGATCTTAGATGCCCTTTTGCGCAAATGTTTCAATCTAAGTCAATTCAACCAGATTCTTTCACAGATGATCTCAACTGGGTTTTTCAGAGATACATATGCAGCAAGCAGAATTGTCAAGTTTTCTACTGATTCTTCATTTGTTCATATCGATTATTCTCACAGAATCTTTAGTCACATTGAGAACTCAAATGGGTTCATTTGGAATACCATGATGAGAGCCTACATTCAAAGAAATAAGCCCAAAGAGGCAATCTTTTTGTATAGATTAATGTTGAAAAATAATTTGATTGTAGATAATTATACTTATCCTTTAATGGTCCAAGCTTGTGCATTGAGGTTAGTAGAATTTGAGGGAAGAGAGTTTCATGATCATGTGATTAAAATGGGTTTTGATAGTGATGTTTATGTGCAGAATACTTTGGTTAATATGTATGCAGTGTGTGGGAACGTGAGGGATGCAAGGAAGTTGTTTGATGAAAGTCCTGTAACAGACTTGGTTTCGTGGAATTCGATCTTGGCTGGGTATGTTAAGATAGGGAATGTTGAGGAAGCTAAGATGATATATGATCAAATGCCTAAAAGGAATACAATTGCGTCTAATTCAATGATTGTGCTGTTGGGTAGGTGTGGTAGGGTGAGTGAGGCTCTTCAACTGTTTAGGGAAATTGATGAGAAAGATTTGGTCTCCTGGACAGCTTTGATATCGTGTTATGAGCAAAATGGCCTGTATGAAGAGGCTCTGAAGTTGTTTGGTGAGATGTGTTCTAATGGGCCTGCTCCTGATGAAGTTGTGATGGTGAGTGTGCTCTCTGCTTGTTCACATCTGTATGTTGTTAAAACAGGGGAATTGGCACATGGTCTGGTTATAAGAATTGGTTTTGAATCTTATCTAAATCTCCAAAATGCTTTGATTCACATGTACTCTTCTTGTGGAGATCTAGTGGCCGCGGAAAAGTTGTTTGATGCTGGTCGATTTCTGGATCAGTTTTCTTGGAACTCCATGCTTTCTGGCTACTTGAGATGTGGCAGAGTGGAAAAAGCTAGAGCTTTATTTGAGTATATGCCTGAAAAGGATGCTGTTTCATGGGGTGCAATGATCTCTGGGTATGTCCAGCTTGGTCAATTTTCAAAGACTTTAGAATTGTTTCAAGAGATGCTGATGAAGGATGTCAGGCCTGACGAAACAACTCTGGTTAGTGTGATTTCAGCTTGCACCCATGTGGCTGCCCTTGACCAAGGGAAATGGTTACATGCTTATATAAGAAAAAATGGACTAGATATAAATATCATTCTCGGCACCACCCTTATTGACATGTACATGAAATGTGGATGTGTGGAAAATGCAGTGGAAGTCTTTACCGGCATGAAAGATAAGGGGGTTTCCACTTGGAATGCTCTAATTCTTGGCTTAGCAATGAATGGTCAGGTGGAAAGATCCCTTGAGATCTTTGAACAGATGAAAATAAGTGAAGTAGTACCTAATGAGATAACATTTGTGGCAGTTCTTGGGGCTTGTCGACACATGGGCCTAGTAGATCTCGGGCGTGGTTACTTTGAGTCGATGACCAAGATATACAATGTTGAACCTAATATTAAACACTACGGCTGCATGGTTGATCTTCTTGGACGTGCGGGCCTTCTGAAAGAAGCTGAGAAGCTCATTCATAGTATGCCTGTGGTGCCAGATGTTGCAACTTGGGGTGCCTTGCTTGGAGCTTGTAAAAAATACGGAGACAATGAAATGGGAGAAAGGGTGGGGAGGAAGCTTATTGAGCTTCAGCCTGATCATGATGGCTTCCATGTATTATTGTCCAACATATATGCTTCGAAAGGTGATTGGAATGATGTTATGGAGATCAGAGGGACAATGATGCAGCAAGGTGTTGTTAAAGTGCCTGGTTGCAGTATGATTGAAGCCAATGGTGTTCTTCATGAATTCCTGGCGGGTGACGAATCACACCCTCAAATGAAAGAGATTGAGATAATGTTAGATAAAATGGCTAAGAGACTGAAAATATTAGGTTATGCACCTGGTGTCAATGAGGTTTTCTTTGACATTGATGAGGAGGAGAAGGAAACTACTTTGTTTAGACACAGTGAGAAGCTTGCTATTGCCTTTGGACTTATTGCAATTAGATCACCAACACCAATAAGGATAATGAAAAACTTGCGAATCTGTAGTGATTGTCATGAGGCTGCAAAGCTAATTTCTACAGCTTTTAATCGTGAAATTGCGGTGAGGGATCGACATCGTTTTCACCACTTCAGAGATGGTTCTTGTTCTTGCATGGACTATTGGTAGTAACATATGCCAGGATGCAGAGAATCAGTTAAAGAGAGTAGGCTCGAAATGTTATGTATAAGTTACTGAATGGCTTGGTCTTCCTTGCTTCTGAGAATATGCCAGCATTAACATAATCATTTGTGGGTTTACCATCACAAGTGAAACTAGAACTAGTGGGTTGTAAATTATACCGAGCATATGCTTTGAACGTGCCTTGGATCTTCTGTTTCTTGTCCTCATAAGATCGGCTCGTTGGGCCTTGGCAAAGATGGAAAGGCATGTATTTTTTAATTTCTCTGCCCTACACTAGTTCCGTTTTCTTTTGTCTTCACCCTCTGTGAGGGCTTTCCCATCAGTGTCATTATTTTGTATTTAGCTTGTGCAGGTTGCCATTGAGCCACTATGACTTCCATGGAGCTTGTTGAAGAACATTTTGGTCAGACTCTTTGCAGTAGGTATGGAAGTCCAAAATTTCTTGTTTATTTCAGTTGCTAATTTTGTCATCAGTGAGCAAAAATTAGGTTGACTGAAAAGTCTTCTGATTTCTTGGATTACTTATGATTGTGTAACGCCGAGAGAGATAGATCTAACAGAATGAACATCTGGAGACTAAATGTCCTGTGTTAAAGTGGTACTTCTAACTACATGAATTACTTGTCTCTGAAATTATGAGATTATAGACCAAAACAGTTGATAATATTGATTCTTTGATATTAAAAAACATCCATATTTTACCAAATCTTATTGTAGTTGTATCTGATTATCATGGCTTATGGCTATCTAGGCTGGTTTGAAAGATGAACGCTCTTGAATTCTGTAACAGACTGCATTCATCCTGACACTTGTTTCAAATCCAAACGTAGGAAACTATCCCTACAGGCTACACAGCATTATCATAACCAGAAAATTCCTGCAGATGCAGCATTCAGCGAAGCACAGGCATTGAATCATTTGCAAATCCTCTAGCAAGAAAAGTGACAGAATTGGCATGCTTGTTCTTTTTCAAATTGCATCAGCTAGCTCAATCTCTTCGTTAATAGCTAATGTTGTAGGAATGAATGTTTGAAGTGTCCTATATGGTTTTAGCCCCTCCCACTCACCAACAGAAATTCGAGAATGATCAGAGGGCAATATAAAATCCCAGACTAGCAATTGCAAGTCTCGCAGGCTGTTTTGCTCAATTTGGACGTTTGGTTTTTCCTCTTATTTTGGTAAACAACAGCATTTTAATTAAGAAAAAAAAAATAAAGCAGTTTAACGAGGATTAATTACTGTCTTCCTAGAAAAAGCAACACCCCTCAAATCATCCAAAAGTAGGGGTATAAAGTCAGGGCATAAATGATACAAAATAAAAGATTCCAGTAGACTTCCACCCAGCTTAGCCAAAGCGTTTGTGCAGCGGCTGGCTTCTCTATAGTAATGCCTCAATGAGACCTGAAGGAATTGTCCCACGCGTATTCTGCAATAAGTTAGAATAGGAGAGAATTCATGAGTTTCAGTATCAGTATTTGATAACATATTGACAATAAGTATGGAATCCATTTCAATTTCCAATTTGGAAATATTATGTTGAATGGTCAGAAAGTCTCATTCCCTGTTAAATCTATGCATACACAAAGTTTCATTCCCTGTTAAAAGTAAATTTATTGAATCAGAAATTTGAGCTTTTTCTTTTCTGATAAGCACTTATGCAAGCCGCTGTGCTCTCAAACTAGAAACAGTTATCCAAAAGAGAGAAATCCAAGAACAATACAAGCTTTTATCTCGAAATATAAACCAGTGTACAGATGAATAATTAAAAGTGATTATTGTCAATTTGTTATGTGAAGATGATACAAACGGGCATCTGGGGTAGAACAATGATCGATCCATCTAAGATTATGTTGTGTTTCTTAGAATTTCGCAGGGAGTGGTAGGAAACATCTCCCTTTTCAATTAATCCTTGTGAGAACTTCCAGAATCCTGCTGATATATTTAATCTCCCGTGAAGATGGAGCTTCTTTTGTAAAGCTTTTAGCAACTCTCGTCTGTCAAACGGTAGAAAACTGACGGTTCCATCTGTTGGCCATTCTTCTTTTCATTCGAATATCTTGAGGAGTAGGGAAAATGCTGTTTGCCTGTAATGCTCGTCAGATCACAACTGATTCCTGCTGATAAGTTATTTCCCTTGAACATTAAGGCTTTCTCTTAGCTATGCTCTTACTATTTCATGCCTCATCAAAGGATTTTTGTCACAGTTACATCACGATCCTCCATGGCTTTTCCAAATTGCAACCATCACGTCCCATCTTCTAAATCATGTAGAAAATAATCTAATTCAGGAAAGTATCCAGCATCCTTCATATGCTGTAGCAGCTTTTCTAGAACCCTGTAAACCCATTCCATATGAGAACCCACCTTATCTCCAGCAACAAAACAATAAATTTCATTCTGCAGTTCAACCCAGCTTCTCCCTGTCTCTTTCTTGTTCCCCAGTCTTCTCATTAATTTCCTAGCTGCTGCAAACTCTCTCCAGTTTCCATCAGCAGCACAGAGGTTTGATAACGTGATGTAAGTCCCTGCAATACCTGGCCGCAGTTCCAACACTCTACTTACTGCTAATTTTCCCAATTCTGGACGTTTATGCATTTTACAAGCTCCAAGAAATACAGCCCAAACAGTTTCATCAGGCAGAAAAGGCATACTTTTGATTAGCTCATAAGCCTCCTCAACCCTCCCTGCACGTCCTAGCAAATCTACCACACAACCATAAATCTCCTGCTCTGGCTTGATATTGTAGTCATGAACCATTGATGTAAAGTACCTTAAACCTTCTTCTACTAGACCAGCATGGCTACAAGCACCCACAACTGCCATAAAAACAATCCGATCAGGCATAATCCCAGACTTCACCATCTCATCAAACAAATCAACAGCTTCCTTTCCATAACCATGGCTGCCGTATCCTATCATCATAGAGGTCCAAGAAACAAGATTTTTAGAAGGCATCCGATCAAAAGTTTTACGAGAATCCATGATGTTGCCACACTTTGCATACATATCTATCAGAGCATTATCCAGTTCTAAGTTTCCTTCAAGGCCTCTTTTAACAATTAATCCATGAACCTGTTCTCCAAAGCTCAAGACTGCCAAATTAGCTACAGCAGCCAAAATGCTGGTAAATGTGAAGCAGTTGGGACTAATACCTTCTAATTCCATTCGGGAGTATATTTTGAGTGACTTGTTAGGATAAGACTTCTCATATCCAGCAATTAAAGTATTCCATGTTATCAAATCTTTCTGAGTCATTACATGGAAACAGACATCTGCCTCGCCTAAACTACCACATCTACAGTACATGTCCATGATGGCATTCATTACAGGTGTATTGGATTCGAACCCATTCTTGACCACTATTGCATGGATTTGCTTGCTGTGCATATATGAGCCGATTGAGGTACAAGCCCTAGCTGCAATTGAAATGCAATACGGATTCAGCTCCTCTCCTGCCTGTCCACCAAAAAGACACAAAAGAAGGTGACAACTTAGACTTGCTGCGTAACAACTGACAAAAAAAAGATTTAAACATCATTTGCAGATCATGACTTACACTACAACTTATCCCTCAACTGCATCTGTTAGGCGGAATCCCCCAAAAAATAAATAATAATAATAACAACAACAACAACCACCAACACCGAGCAAACAAACAAATAAAACAAAAAAAACTAATTCAACTTCTTTCCAGAGCTTGAGGCATATAATCTAGAAGAGTAGGCTCATGATCATCTATCACATTCCGTTATTGTAATAGCATGTTTATGTTGCTGTTCGTGGATAGCAAAAGATTCAGAGAAAATACGATACTTTGATATAAAATGATACGCACAGTTTGATCATCTTCTGATTTCTTATTTGCCCACTTAATTTGTATAACTTGATCATCTTCTGATTTCTTATTTGTCCACTCTATTGAGTCAAATATAGGGAACACATCCTTGACAACATTCTCACTTCATGTATACTGATCGTTTTATAGACCACCCACTAAGATTCTAGCCGTCTTATTTAGATTTTTGTTACATTCAGTGATGACAAGTGTACACCCCCTCCTTCCCATTTTAGTCTGAAATTCTTTCTTATGAAGAAAGAGACCATACAAAATTGGGATGTAGAGAGTGCATACCAGTAGCATTTGCCTAAAAACTTGAAGTGCACCATAACCATCATCCTGATGAGTGTATCCAGCAATCAATGTTGTCCATGACACAGCATTCTTTGTGCCAATTTCCCCAAACAACACGCTTGCCGCATCCATATTCCCACAACAAGTTGCATACAAGTCCAGAAGTACATTATCCACGTAAATGCATCCAGGCATGGCATATTTGATGGCCAAACCATGAACCAAAGAGCCACAAAACTGCGATTTCATGCCTTTACAAGCCTTCAGCGTGCTAGAAAACGTATACTCATTAGGTACCACGCCTCTACAGTCCCTCATCATGGCACAAAACAAACTCCATGCACGCTTGTGAAAGCTACAGGAATTATAACCGGAAATCATGGCCGTCCATGCAACTACATCTTTCCTCGGCATTTCATCGAACAATATCTGTGCTTCTTGTATTTGGCCATTTTCAAAGTACGATTTGATGATGTTGGTAGCCAGATATGAAGGGGGTTTCGGTAAAAATGGCGGGCTCAAATGGGTTGCTTCGGTTTGTAGCCAATGAAGCGAGTTCCTGATTGTCTGAGGGATTTGATGGTTGAAAATGGTGGACACCCGTTTTCTTGCACTCATCCGTAATGCATTATTGTACGTTACTTTTACACTATCATATGGTGTAGAAGAAGTTGGACTTCTTCGCCAACTTCTTCTGGAACAGGACTAAGAAATGCAGCAGTTCGCAATAAATATTCTGTTCAAACAAAGGAAACGCCGCCAAGGACAAAAATTTCATTCTATTTCCACCTTTCCCTATCTACCACCGCCCTCATTCGGATGGCACATTGGGATATCAAAACTGAGCAAGATTTTGCTTTCGCTGGTCTCCCAAGTCCTAATAACAGGTCTCCCTAGAGTTGGAGCTTACGCCCATAGGGCACAATAGAATTGGAGGTCTACTATATAACGCTAGCAGATGACACTAGACGAGAGAATCATTGACGAGAACTCTTAATATATTGGTGCCATATGGTAATTCCCATCACAATTCCTTTTATGTTTTATCCGTAAACAGCAATAGCTGAATCTCAGAAAACGAAAAGCAAAGGCATTAGTTACAGCACTAATATTACAACTGCAAATCTGCAACACATCAAATTGCAGCAGCAATAAATTTACAAGCATAATCTACTACATCCCAAGTGATTGTAATACTGAAAAGTTTAGGCAGAAAGGGAAAAAACGAGGGAAAACTACAAGTAAATCTCTCCGCCCACAGCAGAGATATCATTACAAACATGACATTCTTGCTACATAATATTCATATGGACAGTCAAAGGTGGCTCTCAACAAAGCCACCTATTTGTAGTTTTGTACTTCCTAAGCCGATCAACTATAACTATTAATCGGACTACAAATGAATTATTACAATTTTACAATGATCTTAGAGCGAATCTAGTTGTGTTAACTGTTAAATCTTTGAGCTTAAAAGTGCCCATTGCTTGCTATAACCTACAATCTAGTAACTGTACAGGCAAAAGCTGTTTCACCTTCAGCTAATCTCATTACACAAGAATCTGGGACTTGGCAGCGCCTCGGGAGCACTTCTTACGCCCGGATTTGCTAAGAGCGCAAACACAAATTTCAAGAAGGTCGTAGTCTTCTTCCCAGAATAACAGAGAAGCCATCTCAGGATTTTCCAAAAGCATTTTAGATGTTAAGTATCCAGCTATTGTCCAGGTCTGGTACAGTCGGGCTTGCTTTCCAACAAATTTCCCATACCTAGTATCGTAGTATTCAGGCCAGCGATCTGCCGGAAGCCTTGTTTCTGCTAAATCAACTGCCTTCTTGGCCAGATCCATCCTCCCCATCTTCATGCACGCCAGTGTGAACTAAAAGAACAAAAAACGGAGAAAAATATTTTAGCATATTCCCTAAAATATGTAATTTCTTTTTTTCAACATATTTACTTCTTGAATCTGTTCTCAAACGAAAATAAAGAATAAAAAAAGGTCATCCTCCTCCAATAAGTTGATCTTCAACTACCAGTGATACGGATCACATGCAATTTGTAATTTGCCCCAAAACAGAAACTGTATTACTACAGCTTAATAAAATAACTACCTGCCACAGAAGCGTAGGCCATGATCCACCATTGTGATAAGACCAAGGTCTGCAAACATCAATATCATCAAAGTCAAAATCTAATCACCTCAATATAGAACCCTAGGTATAGCTAAAAACTGATAGTACAAGAGATGGAAGAAAACTCACGTATTCTTTGGGTCACTACCAGTGATTATACGCCACTCTTCAGACTCCAGAGCAGGGTAACATATCTTTAGAGGCATGAGACCCACAAGGTCATCCCACTTCGCTTCAATCAAATTCAAAATAGCCTCATTCTGTTTCGGAGTACCCAAAGACGAAACAATGGACCAGAGATTTCCAAGAGTAAAGAATCTGAAGTCCATATGAGCTGGCTGTAGATTACCAATAAGATAACCACCTTTCTCAGGAATCCAATCCATTAACCAATGAGGTATTTGTTCAGGATAGATATTAAACTTATTTGTGGCTTCTGTAGAGTATTCCTCAGTCTTGTATCTGTAAATTTCGTTTATCTTCTTCATATCAACCCAATAATATTCTCTGATATGAAATGATAATGCACTGAGTCTATTATTAATGGCCCTTATTAGATTCTTTGATCCGTCATCTACCCGAAGCATCTCACGAGAGCAACGAAGAGCAGAGTAAAACAAGGCCTGAAGCATAAGAAATAGTTATCAATTCCATCAGCTCTGGAAGTAGTTAAATATGACAAAAACTCAATAAAAGTACTCGTAATGAGTGTTAAAATACAGGCAGAAAATATCATACAAATCACTTTGTAGATAATTTGAAGTAAATATTTCTATTCCAAACAGCCAGAGAAGTAAAAATTTGAAAACTTAAACAGATAATATACCACGTCACAAACATCATTATTACTTTTTTCCCTTTTTGGTGAACAGAAGGGCATAGACAGAGTCTATAATGGTAATCGTAGGATGCAACAGCAGTACGATTCCACTTTATCAACTACTCAATGAAAGCAAAAGAGCATGCAGATTGTTTGAGAGATCGCAGTAATAGTAGACACTTTAGTGGTAAATAGAAGTCAAAAAGTTTCTGCAGAGGCTCTTGTTTTTCCAAACAAATCCAAATGCTATTATCAACAATTAATCAAAACATTTAACTCGTAACCTGACCATCTATACAATAAATTAACCAGTTCCCAACACGGAATATTTACTAGTACACAGGAGAGGCAAAGAACTCATGTTCATTAATAGTTCTTCCAAATGGAAAAAGCACTGCAGTGTCCTCAACCCTTCTAAATGAGATGCTTATGGTATAGGTAGAATAGATACGAGAGGCATTGGGAACATGAACTTACCTGAATTTCCAATGGATGGCCATGAATACCCATCCTTCGATCAATCATACAGGAGCCATCAGTGACTAGCAATGATGGAAACATATCAAACCCATCAGACAAACACAAGTTCAGAATCAGTTTTATGCCTGTCTGAACGTCCACTCTTTCCTGTAATGCATAGTCACCAGTGATCTTTCCATAAGCCCTCAGTAAAATAATCCACCACAATCCTATCAAGAAATCCGAAAGCACAAAAACATTTCAGTATCAATTTGATACTATAACTCAAAACACCAAGAAATTCCAAAGTCTCTAGCCAAAGTGCCACCCCCTCCACTCACAAGAAAGGAGGAACCCTTAAAAACTAAATTCTTTTAAATGAGATGAAAAAATACACTGACTCAAGAAAGATAGTGTAGAAGGCCATATTTCAATTCAGAGATGACACAAGGTAAATTAGTTGCAGCAATTACCACTGAAAACACACTAACCAGAGTCAACAGGAGCAACACGGCCAATAGCTGACTCCCCAAAATCTGGGTCTAAAACTTCTTCAGACTTGTTCTCATCAAGAGGGACAGTTCTTACTTTAAAACTTGCTGGCATCAACCCCTGCCCTGGACTATAACAGTCGACTGTTTTCTCCCAACTCTGGAGTAAACAAGGCAATGTAAGGGAAATTGAACAAGAAGAAATAGCACATCTAGCAGAAATAGTCCTCCATACATGCCCCATCAAGAACATGTATGTTTTTCTAGCCAATAAATTATATTTGTCATATCAAAAGCAGCAATAACATTTTGTGCAGCGGCAACACCAACATCCATTATGTAATGAGAAAAAATCTACCAACAAGATATCCAGAAAAAAGGATTCCCATACACATGTTTAGCAAAACAAGTACAAAGAAATTTTGAAAACTATGAAAAACCACCAAAATTTTTGTGAGTCCCTGATCAATGCCAACTATCTTAGTCTCGCTTCACATTGCCCATCTAATTATCTCATAGTCACTGTACTTTACACCACTAGTCACATTGAAACAGTAAGTTACAAAAAGAAAGAAAACAAAACATGTATGTTGCAGCTCGGTCTCTAGCATCGAGAATAATTCAAGCACTTACAGACAATTGTACAACAAGTACAATATACAAAAGCAGGTAACTCATTCTAATTGCTAATGGTCATGCACTCTAAGACAATTAAAAAGCTTAAAATCAATGATCATCTAAAATGAACATATTTGTTCTTACACTGGTATAATTCTGGTTTGTTTGCTATTTTATGTACATTAAGACATAAATTTCATTCGATATTTAATCCCCAACATATGCAAAAGAAGAATTGCGTTCTAGAAAGAAACCAAACAAAGCAATACTTCAAGGAACATCCCTTTTCTCAATAAAAAAAGAACCAAATTACATAGGCAACAAAATAAGCACACATTCAATTAAGATTGAACAATTATAACAAACCAACAACGTCAAAAGCAATAAACAATCACCTGCAATTGCAGAGTATGGAGGAGAAAATTCCTGACAATTTCCGAATCTCCCTTGAGTAAAAATGCAAGGGCAGATGGAACAAAATCCCTTATAAACACCTGATCATAATTGAGTGGCAACTTGTCATTTGGATCATTGGCAGCCAGAGTCCCAACAGGGCTGCCACAATACGATACCACTGCATTCTCTAACAACCTCCAAGCCTCTTTGTCCACCTCAGACTGCTCTCTGCCTACATTTTTCACCGCCTCAACAGAACTCAAACCATCAGAACTCTTATCATCTAAACTATCCTCGCCAACCTTGACATTAGGCTCCTCATTGCTAACAATATTTTCATCCAAATCAATCTTTTCCACCACCAAAGGCTTCACATTTAGCCCACCTTGAACATAAATCCTCTCGAAATTCTTATCATTAACGCGGGTTTCAACTGAAGTTGAATAATTCCTAACAGATGCAACCCTGGCAATCACATATAGCCCCCTGTGCGATAATTTGCCACAAAGGCAAGAACTTGAGAATATCCTTGATTGACCCCGGGTGGAACTTGGGGCAAAAAATGGTTGCTGGTTCTCTTTCAAAATGCTCTGAAGATTCGCGATTCGAGTTTTAGGGGCTGTATGGAGACTCTGGTTGAATTGAAAAGCTGATGAATTTGGGGCAAAGAATTGGTGAGAATTGGGCAAAGGAATGCCCAGAAAAGGTGAAATCTTTCTTGAGATTAGAACTCTACAACAGGGTTTCATCGTCATAAAGTTGATCGATTTCATTGGTCTGCAAAGGGAATGGTTGATCAGGAACAAATATGAGCATAAAAGTTGTTTGTGCAAAGATTCGAGATCGAATTACAGAAACTTCCTGGGAAGATTGAGGTATGGTACGATGAATTATGTGGAAAATGTTCTTGGGGAATGGGAGATTGAGTTCGTTGACAGGGGCGGTTTTTATAGTTTTATTTCAGGCTGAAAGACGCTTGGCTGCCGTGGCGGATTCTGGTCTTTGTCTTGGCACAAAAGTTTGCCATTTTCAAGCATCCAAAATTTTGAATCACGCCAAATTAATTTTTTTTTTTTTTTAAAAAAAAAGCTTTTTAATTGTATTCTATTTTCTTTCCTTTTTTTTTGGGAAATTTTGATTTCATCTTTTTGGCTTTTGGAAAATAGCTTTTACCTTCTCTTTTTTATAAAATAAAAATAGTATACTAATTATTTGAGATCTTTCATTTATTTTGGATTTTTATTTTTATTTTTCTTTGAGTGGGAGCACTTTTGTTGGCATAGGTAGAGGGCTTGTGGCTATTGAGCATTGGAATTTCTTTTTTGAAGCCTCCACCTTTTGCTCTTCTATATCAATGTTGAGTGCACCATTATGTGTGAAGTTTTAGGTTGGGGAAAGATCAGCCCCAAAAAGCTAGTAGATTTCAAGGATTCGGGCATTCTCCATTAGTAGCAATTTTCAGGGTTGGTTATATTGTGATTTTTTGCAAAAAAAAAAAAAAAAAAAAAAACTTACTTTTTTCGTGAACATATTTTTTAATCATCTTTTTATCTCATATAAATCAAATCATTATAGTAATTTTTCTATAAAAACGCCTAAAAATAAGCAATCCAAACGGATCAAGCCAAAACATGGCATACAACTTGGGAAAAAGTGATCTTCATCACTATTCCAGCGTCCTTGTCATACATTTGGAATATGTTGAGTCATTCCTTTAGCTAAAAGTCGTCCTGAAAATATTTTTATTTGTTATTTTTTACTATACACGTTTTTTGCAAGGATGATGTTTGACAGTTGACAAGTCTTTGGACAAATATTGCAAAAAAATTGGTCTCAAATGAGAAATATTTTGCAACAAATTAATTGTGAGTAGATCAAGTGTTAAGAGTAAGAAAAAATCATAATGCAAGAATTGCTCTTACCATTAGTTAGTCTGCCCTGCACTTCTTCTCTTCTTTTCTCAAGGCCTCCCTACTTCTTCTCCTCTTTTCAAAGACCTCCCTTTATAAATTTCATTTTATTTTGTTTTTATAATAAAGTCTCTTTTAAATTTTTTAAGTTAGAGTTTTGTATTTCTCCAAAAGATTCCTAGTGAGAATTTTCTACTCTTCCAGAGGTTCCTATGGAGATTTTTATGATTTTTTTAAATTTTGTTGTTAGATCTGAATTTATTTTAGATCTGATTGTCATTGTCAGATCTAAAATTTTGTTAGATTTTGGATCTATTTCGACAAATGTCATTATAATCATCGAGGTTAAAGCGGTTTATTAGTAAATGTGACGATTGCAACATGTATGGAAGGAACTGTAACGATTTATCAATTTTGAAATTTATCTATAAATCTATAAAAACATGTTTAATTTGTCATTATAGCAGTGATGTAATCAAATCGATTTCGAGAAATCTATCAATGAAATCTGATTTTTATTTTTTAGGAAAAAAACACAGGTTAGTCCCCCCCCAACTTTTGCATGTCCCCACCTTGTCATTGTGCAGTTGTGCTTACCATTGTGACGACGTTGTGACGACTGACGAGTCTAGTGGATCAGAGGAAGGTTACGTGTAATCATCAATAGAGGAAAAAATCTGGGGAGCCCTTAAACTATTATCATTGTCAACTTTTGGCCCGTCATCTAAAATTTGTTTCCGATTGATCCTTAAACAATTAAAAATGCATACTTTGAGGACTTCCGATGACTTTGAGCACAAATCTGACCGAAATCAAAGGGCATTTTTGTCTGTTCATGTTTTGCAGATTTGTGCTTAAATTCATCGGAAATTGCAGAAGAATCAGGGATGGAAGACAGCTTCCTTTTGGAAGGATAAATGGCTCGAAGATGCTCCTTTGGCTTCCTGTGTGGTCCGTCCTTTGGATCAAGCGGAACTGGGGAAAAGCATTCACGACTACTGGCTTCAGACCAATGACTGGGACTGGGGGTGCTACGGCAATATTTGCCAGACGCAATCCTGTCGAAGCCTAGCGGCATTTTGGCCTTAGGCCACAGCGAAACTCAAGACAAACTTCTGTGGAAGCACTCGTCTAAAGGGGAGTTTTCCATTAACTCAGTCTACTCTCAGCTTCTGCAAGGAGCGGGGTTTGCTGTGGACAAAGGTTGGAAAGCATTTTGGAGATTCAAAGGACCAACACGTGCCTCCTTTACCCTGTGGCTGGTGCGGCATAACCGCCTCAAGACGGATGGTTTGCTGTTCACGCGCAATGTGCATAAGGATGGGGTTTGTGTAGTGATAAGTTTGATAGTGTGCTCATCATCTTGCCAGTCAGACTCATCAACCCACATCTTCCCTTTGCTTTGGCTTCCTCCTCCTGCAGAGCTGCAACTCGCCATGGTGCTGTAATAGCTGCCACTTCCCGTTGAACTTCCACCCCCACCTGAATAGCTACTTTCCTGGACTTGCACTCGTGCTGCTGCTGCTGATGGCTGCTGTAGTTTTGGATGGTTTCTTTTCATCTTCAGTTCTCCTTTAATTCCGGTTAGATTTGTGCTTAAAGTCATCGGAAGTCCTCAAAGTATGCATTTTTAATTATTTAAGGATCAATCGGAAACAAATTTTAGATGAGGGGTCAAAAGTTGACAACGGCAATAGTTTAAGAGCTACCCAGATTTTTTCCTCTTATCAATAAAGAAAAAGGAGGGGGTTACGACTTTCCTGGTTCTTTAACGAGAAACGAATTGCAAATAGAGATAAAGTTGCTTTGGTATCATTGTATAAAGAACTCACCTTAAGTAACGGAATTTACATCTCTATTCCAGTAAATTAATCAAAAGGTTAGGTCTAAACCCCAAAGCCGGATGGTTGACCTAAGAAATTAGTTCATTAGTTACCCTTTGAGCCCTTTAATACAACTTTTCACAAATTACATATTAATAATTGATTAATCTTATATATATTATCAGTGTATACACTATCATTATTAAATATATGTCACATATACAAATTTGCTTACGTGTCATCCATCCAATCATGATAATATATATACTGATAATATATATAAAATTTACTCATTATTAATATAGTATTTCTTTTTGGATTATGATAACATGATGTATTAAGAACATGTATTTCAAGTCATAAAAAAAATATGTATTTCAATGTTGCTTCAAATATACATATATATATATATATATAAATAGTCAAATATAAATGTAACCAAACCCAACTTGCTTTTCTACAGCTTGGCAATCAACTCGCCTTGCATAAATGCCGTAAGAGATAAGGTTGTGATGATAATTACCCGAGGCTTTCAATTTCGCTAGCCACGTTGGTTGGCAAATTAGTGGATAGAGTCCTTCACAAAATAAAAGAAAATAGTGGATAGAGCACTTTTGTAACACGTAGGACGATAGAGAACTTTTTCCCAATGTTTTTATTATATTTTTCTCTCTTGCTGTCATATTTGTCACCACTTGTCATAACACAAACAAAATCAAATTCAACGATTTTTTCATCGTGACGATAAGATTCATACAACCTAATATATCCTATATTATAGGATGGGAAGACTAAAGAAATTATATAAGAGACTAATCTATCATATTCTATAGCTTATAATCTAATCTATATTATTTTATGGAGAGTGGAATCTAACGAAATTGTATAAAGAACTAATAAGTATATAGAGTCGATTAAATCAAAAAAGCGTTGTAATACCTCTTTTTAAAATTTTTTCATTGCAGTCTACATGTGAGATTTGAACTTCCAATCTACAGCTCAAAGAGGAATTTAATCCGTTTTTGGTGGTTTCAAATTCAACAATTCGCACTGCATCTAAAATCTACACGTTTTTTGTCTGGCAAAGCCAGCCACGTTGGAAAGGAAAAGTGCACCAAGAAAAAACAAAAAAGAAAAAAGTTTGTATTGATCATCCACATCTTTGATTCTTATCCAGCACCATCGTGGCAGGTCCCAAAATGAACGGCATTTTACTGGTTTAAGAAGACCACAGCCACAAGTGTACTTTTGATTTTTGGCCTCATTTTAATGGAATTGGCACGAGCTATTGATCGAGTAAAAGAGAAAATTGTCGGAAGACATATGGGGTGACATCCATGGTCCAAACGAATTGACATGTTATTTTTTTTTTAATGTTAGTTTAGCCATTTATTAAAGTCGATTTTTTTGGCTGAAATTATACATCGTCTATCTCAGAAAGAACCCTAAATTTTGGCCTCCATATAGATAATGGGGTGTTTCTATATATACACTGTGAGTGTGATGTGATCAAGTTTAAGTAGATAAGCTACTATGGGCAACATACTTTCACTCAATTAAATTAACAAGTCTGTATATTTCACAAGACATGGTAAAAGGAGCAAAGCTAAAGAAGGAAACCCTAGTGAACGTGTATATAATGACACTCTTTTTTGTCAAAGTTTTATAACATTTATAACACTTAAAATTCATTTAACAGTTTTACTCGTCACATTTAACAGTTTTTATAGTGATCATATACAAAAATAACGAAGGCACTCAAATGTGGATATGTGGCTAAAACTCCGGGGAGGGGGAGAGGTTAAGAAAATTGGTAATCTTCCTATTTTTCAAAACACAAGCTACAATCGGGACGAATTCCTAAAGTTTTCCTAACTATGTAACAATATGGATTGCACTTTGACTTTAGCGAAAAAATGACCACCAAATCTTCACGCCTACGGTTACTTGCCATCCACAAATGCAATCAGCAGAGTATGCTTGGTAAAGGCATGGGACGGTACAACCCACAAGCCCCTTAAAAGTACCGCTAGAACCTAAAATCGAATGCCCGGATGAATCTTCCATGGTCGACAATTCTTGCCAAGCCGCCACCGATAAGTCGGCACATCTCCGTGTTTTTCAACATTATACGAACTTTTTCCATCATCGGCTCCTCGCAAATTTTCCGCCACTTGCTTGCCTGTTGGACAGGCATTTTCGGTAGCGTTTCTGCCCCCGACGAGTTCCTTAGTCGAAAAAAGAACAAAATTTCCCTAGGTTAAAATCTTTAATTGAAGAACGAGTTCTCGTACACAAAAGAGCCCTTGAATTACAAGCATTTGCCACTAACACCTCGCCTTTGATCAAGACTACAAATGAGGGATATCCTAGAAAATAATATGTTTACGGTAGTATTTATTCAAAAATAAATCACTAGTAGTTCTCTCTCTTTTTTTTGACGACACAGGGGGTATCGGGCTTTCGGCCCGACTAATCTCCTGCGACTCGGGAGAAAGCGCTTCAATCCATTCCGAGCACGGTAATTACTGGAGTCGAACACTGGTCAATACTTTAAAGAAAGACTACATGGCCGGTCAAGCTACCCCTGCGGGGGCCACTAGCAGTTCTCATGTGTGCTTCTTTCGGAAGTATCTTTAGCGTAGCATGATCAGAAACCTTAGATTGGCCAAACCCCGAACCTTGTAGGAAATGCATGTGAACTAAAAATAGTTTATTGGCGAGTTGGGCAGCCTTTTCTCTAAGTTGGTCATTAGGGACGAAGGAATTGAATACCGTGACCATACCAATTGTAGCATAATCCTAAGAGGGTACTCATCAAGACTGGCTTGGGATTTATTCTTACAAAACCGAAATTTTCATGCTGAGATGTAAATGACACATCCTTCATCTTTCTTGGCCATGGATTATCATGTTCCGAAGAAAGCCTGTGCCCCAATGACACATATTATTCGAAATTTGATGGTAGAATGGAGTCTAGAGAATGGCAGAAGCCCCACCCCATGTTTATAGATTGTAGAACATGAGATGGGGGTTTCCATGAAAGAAGATTGATCCAAGAGCAAGCAATTGGATTAGAAGTACGATATCACCAAATATTTTTGCGTTGTGGATACCAATTTCTTCTTGCACTCTTGACTCAAAGGTTGTGACCTGAGACAAGCCTGGAGCATATATATAAAATAAGTCTTTATAAAATTGGAGGATGCCACCAAATTAAAGAATTCTGGCAAACTCATTCTCAGAATAAAATTTCATTCGCATTGGACCTATTGTTCTTAGGCAGATAACTGAAACAAGGAAGTTTATATTCTAATCCCAGTTATGAAACCCTTTGTTTCTTTAATCAGTTTAATTTGAACTGCTGATAAAGATTCTTGTTCTCAAAGAATTCATGTAAAAAAATCTCTCCTTATAATGTTGAGCAAACACTTTAAATTTGTTGTGTGGCAATTCTTTAAATTAAATATGGTGCAGCCTTTTTGCGGCAAACTATTTCGAGGAATGGGGCATTCTGTTGACTTCCATTCTTTCTCTACTTATGAAGTCAAGGGGGCCTCACAATATATGCTAGAAGTCGGCCCTTCAAAGGCGAAAGCCCAAGCAGTGGCATTTTACTCATTGGCCTGAGTTTTTCTTTTCGCTTTTTGAGGTATATTATTTATGCCCATCAATTGTCACTCTATCACAAGTAGGTCGGCAAACGAATGGAATCGAAATTCTCACATTTAGAGCTCAATTTGAAATTTTGGACTCGAACTTGAATCCCATGTGAGTTTAAAATCTAAACTCGAGTACAATTCAATTTAATATTTGATGGGTTCGAACTCGATTCGAGAGTTCAAAAATTTATTTAATTCTTCAATTTTAATATCAAATTATCACTAATACATATATAATATCTATATAATAAAATAATAAATACATAACTCTATATAAAACATTAATAAATTTTTTAAATAAAAAATATTAAAAATTATTCAAATCGAATTAAGCCTCAACAAGTTGAATATCTACAAGTTTGAACTCGATTAGATACTATAAACGAATCTTAATTCTTTGTTGAATTCGAGATTGAGTTCATTGAAAATCAAATTTGATTCGAGCCCTTAACGAATCGAGTCCGAACTGTTCGTTAAGGATTCGATTTGTTTACA
Source organism: Coffea eugenioides (assembly GCF_003713205.1). NCBI lineage: Eukaryota > Viridiplantae > Streptophyta > Magnoliopsida > Gentianales > Rubiaceae > Coffea > Coffea eugenioides. Next base: position 75,296,488 of record NC_040036.1, read on the forward strand.
ACCCTAGTTACAACTAGAATAGATTAATTTTTTCTCTAAAATGCATGAACTATTTTCCCAAATTTAAAAAATGAAGAAAATGTGCATATCTTATTATAGTGGCAAATGAAGAAAAGCACAGTAAAATCCATAACCTACAACTTGGTACACTAGCTTTTTTTTTTTTCCCAATGGTACACTAGCTGATTGACATTCGTTTGGATTAATATTTTTTGGGGTGTTTTTCAAAAACTATACTATAACAATATATATATATATATGAAAAAATTGTAATTGTAGTTGTTTATTGGGGTGTTTTTTCAATTTTAAATGTTGTTGTGATATTTTCTAAAAATGAAAAAAAAATCATCACCACCATCACCCACCGCTATCACCAACCACCGTCACCACCCTTTCTCTCCTCTTCTTTCCTCCTCCTCTCTCCTCCCACTCCTTCCTCGTTTTTCCTCTTCCACTCTCCTCCCCCTCTCTTTCTCCCCCTTATTCCTCCTTCCTCTTCCTCCTTTTCCTTTTTCCTCCTCTTTTTTCCCTTTCCCTTCCCCCCCCCCCCGACTTTCCCCGCGACCTCTCGATAGCAACCAGATCTAGTCACGGCTAGAAGTTGTGACCTCAAACTCAAAGCAACCGAAAAGTTGTGGGCAAAAGTCGTGATAGCCTGATAGGGAGGGGAGAAAGAAGAAGGAGGGAGAGAGAGAGAGAGAGAGGTGGGTGGTAGGTTATTTTTTATTATTTGTTGTTTATTTTTTTGTTAGTTGTATTTGAAATGTGTATGAATAGTTAGTTTTGAAAGTGTTTTTGAAAGTATATTACTAGATCATTATATATTGAAAACTTATTTTTCAAAATATGAGAACTCCAAACAGTTGAGTACTTCACATGAAATTTATCGCATGTGTGATTGTCTAAGTTCTAATGTTATTATTGATGTTATTATTATTTTACGAATCAGAGCGACAAAAATGTTGAATCTTAAAGAATCATGACGGCAAAGCCACTCTACCTCTTACATTCTTGTGACTATTAACTTGTCATAAAATATTAATTATTAATATAATGTATTTATTTTGTCAATACTTTTTACCTCGGAGGAGCATTTCCTTATATTACTGTGACATATATTATAAATAAAAAAAGTGATAATAAAATGATCCAATAACTAATAACTCTTACAAGTTCAAGAAAATAACAATAAAATGTAGTCAATAAAATTATTTTGCCAACCACTGAAAAGGCTTAATTGATCCACAAATGAAATTTAATTGAGTGCCTAAATAGACATAAGAAGGGGTCTTGGCATTTCAAATCTTAAGCTCAAATCTTAAGGGCAAAGCAACATCGGGGTCGTTTCAAAATACCTCATATTTGTATGGACTTTTTTTGACATTTTAGAAGTCAGGAAACGCAACCAACAAAACACGCAGAAGGCTCGCGACATCAGCTTGAATGGAACCCCTCTATACTCGTCCAATTTGACAAGAAGGGGGAGAAAATAGAAAAAGAAGTAGCCCTTTTCAGGTCAAATTCTCCAGATGGATCTAAGCCCCGTAAGTTTAATTATTTTTTCCTTCTCTTTCTCATTTATCATCCTTTTTTGTATATTGTTCATGAAATTTCAATAACATATGTATGTATTCTGATCTGGGTTTGGCTATATTTGGAGCAGCATCATCAATTTATTATTTGAAATCCTAATGATTGATTGATGGTAACAACTATAGTCATCTGTTTTCCTGCTAATCACTTATATTTTGGCCTTCTTTGTCATAGATCTGCCAACTGAACTGAAAATTTTGAGCTAATTGATACCGATATTACACCTGACTTAGCTTCATATTAGAATTTTTGGTTGTTTTTCTCGATTCGAAAGTCTGGGTTTATCGGTTCCTGGACCTAAGTGAGGGAAGTGAGGCTCAATTGGTGGGACGAAGTGGTAGGACGGAATTTAGGAATTGTGAAATAGAAAAAATCCGTTTTTGTCAAAGTAATTGTTGCAGAATTTTTTCTTATTCATGATGAAATGCAGACAGGTTTTTGTAGAGTTTCTTTACAAAATCCACGTTGCTCAGTATACGCATGACACATTTGGGTACTGCATTTTGGGCGAGGTTATTGTAGTTAATCATATTTTTCAGTATCCTTGGCTAATGGCTAATGTCGATCTCTTACATAGAGCCTATCTGGGTTATCAGACACTTAGCATGGGTTATCAGACACTTAGCAAGCAAGTATAGTTTTCTGATGTAGTCATAACCCAATTGTAGGTCCTGTTACTTAGCTCAAAGCAAGATTCATTTGCTTTTTCTATGGCTTAATTTCAATTTTGAACAAGAGAACCGAGTCTCCCCCCTCCCCCCTCTCGAAGAGTGTATGCTCTTGTGAATGATTAACTGGTGATATTATGTTTGTGTGTGTTATTCTTTGAGATTCATGTGGTTGTCCTTTGTCTTGGAAATGCATGGTTTCTAGATTTTGTTAAGTAATTGCAGATTTACTCTAGAATACATGGCAATTTAGATAGTATGCTGGGAAAAATAGTTTTGGAGAGTGGGAGGAACGGACGGCAAAGTGTTTTCATTGGTGTACAATTTGTGGTAGAAGGTAGGAGGAACACTTACTGGAAAAGTCACCTAAAGGAAGATGAAATTGAGGTTAATTTAAATGAGAGAACACTGGCCATTGTCTTGACATACCATGTTTTGCATTTGGGAGTGATGGAGTACAACCTTTAAATCTACCCCTTATTTACTTGTAACATTTACTGGAATTAGTTGCCTGGACAAATTAATTAGAGAAAAAGTACACGCTCCTTGGCAATGTATGTCAAGTTCAATGCATATGGAGTCTGCATGCACAAGAGGTGGAGGTTTAGTGCCCATGTCATGGATGGTGCTTATGTGTCTAATGGGGCTTTATAGTGAAGACTTCTCACTAGGGATGGCAATGGGGGCGGTGCCCGCGGGTGCCCGCCCGCGGGGGGCTCACGGGGCGGGGGTTGGGGCGGGGGCGGGGGGGAATTTTTTCCCCCCGCTTAGAAACGGGGCGGGGGTATACTCCCCCGCCCCATCCCCCGCCCCGCCACCCGCAAAAAAAATATATATATATATATATATATAAATGACTATATATTATATGTAAGTTAATTAGTTATAAACTTATGATAATGATATTATTAGTTAGATGTATTATATAATGTATATTAGTTTATGTAATATAATTGATATTATCAATTATATGAATAATTATACATGTCTACTAATAGAATTTATTAATTAGTTATACTAAATTTACTAATACATTTATACTAAATTTCTAATTACACTTAATAGAATAACACTTTTTTCTCAAAAAAAAACACAAACACAATGATGAATTAGTGATTGCATTTGTACTAAAAGTGAAAATTTGACTATTTTAGTTATATTTATTTCATCATATTGGATTGTATTCAAATAACTTCTGTTTGATTGTTTTTATGAGTTTCAATTGTAAAATTACAATGAATAATAATTTGGTGATGTGTTGATATTTTAGTACTTGATTATTTATTAAAATTTAATTATAATAAAATTATATAATAAAATTTTATTAACCCGCGGGTGCCCCGCGGGGGAAGCGGGGCAAGGCGGGGGGGGGCGGGAGGCGGGGGACGGGGCGGGGGACGGGGGGAACTAATAGGCAACGGGGCGGGGGACGGGGGAGGGGTCCCCGCCCCAACCCCGCCCCGTTGCCATCCCTACTTCTCACCAATGTCTGGCAAATTGTGATGGTTGGAGCAACAATGTATGAACGGATCAAAAGTCTGAGTATTACTAGCATTTGCTTCTAGTTTAGATTGTCATACTGATTTTGCTGCAGTTAATATGGTCTCATGTTCTCGAAAAGCAGTTTGGAGATTGCAGTGTGAGAAGCATGATTTTCTCAATTGTTGGGATTATTCCCAAACCAACCTATCATCTCCCCTTCTCCCCCTCCCTCCTTCCCCCCCCCCCCCCCAACCAAAAAAAATAAAAAAACTTTCTTCCCAAGTGAAAGGACAATAAGAAAGAAAAGCTAAAAGCTGAGAAAAGATGTTAAATGTTGTTTGAAATTCATTATTTTCTGTGATCAGCCTGCAGGGGAGAATTATGCTCACCCAAGGATTTGCTTCTTCCATGTTCTATTCAAGGTACAGTGAGTTTATTTATCTGATAATGCTTCATCTTGTTTCCTTATTTAAGAAAAGCTATAAACCTTTCTATGTTGCTTTCACTTGACAGGCTGCAGCTTTGGCATTTTACATACTTTCAGCCTTATTTGTCAACAGTTTTGTCATCATTTTCGTGATTACCGTACTTCTTGGTGCCCTTGATTTTTGGGTGGTCAAAAATGTGAGTGGGAGAATCCTAGTAGGTTTAAGGTGGTGGAATGAAATCAATGATGAGGGTGAGAGTGTTTGGAGATTTGAATGCCTTGACCAGGAGGTGGGTGTGTTTTCTACGTACTCGTTATGCACTTTCTTGACTACTGATTCGTCAAAGCTTGTGTAACATGCCAGCTTATTTTTCATATCTTGTAGTCAATGGCTCGGATCAACCAGAAGGATTCATGGCTGTTCTGGTGGACCTTATATCTCACTGTAAGCAAATATTTTTCCTTGACAGCAACATTCTCTGATAAATCATTCTGCAGGAGTGAAAAGTTCTATAAGTATCCCAAATAAACCTAGATGCCTTGTATTAGCTTAATATTAGAAAGGTAAGACCAACTGACAAACCATGGAACATGCTACAAAAGTAAAAAGTTTAGACCGTATCAGTATGATGTGTGGAATGTCAGTGGACTTTGAGGCAGATTGAGGTATAGGTTAGTTCAATGGTCAAGAGTCTTTAAACTGGATCCCATAAGCAGTTTATAGCTGAATCTGTGTAAAAACCTGAAGGATCATTCTCTTTTCTGCAGGCGGTTGCTTGGATCTTCCTTGGAATATTTTCCCTCATAAGGTTTCAAGCTGATTATCTCCTTGTCGTTGGAGTCTGCTTGACTCTCAGCATTGCCAATATTGTTGGCTTCACTAGATGCCGTAAAGGTAACTTTGGTACCTTGAAAAAGATTTTCTATCTGAAAATCAGATGTGTTGTTTACTCTGTATGCATTTTCTGTACTTGTTTAAAATATGCTCCTGACACCTCCCTGTATGCTTGTCTTTAATTCTCAAGCTGAAAAGAAATAGGAATGAAAAGGAACTTTACTTGGAGAAATTGTCACAAATATTCATGTTGCTACCTCAGCAAGAAAACATAAACTGATTAAAATTGTTTCATTAGTGGTGTGTCGTGCTGCCCTGAAGTAAATTAATATGATTCAGTTACTTATGGAGAAGTTCAATTATCTGTATTTCGAAGACCGATGCTATCTGAAGATAATTATAATTTAAGTTCATCTAACAAAGAGAAATTGATGGATTAGAACATATTAGAATTTTAGAAACTACTGTCCTTTCCCGGTTGACATCAACGTATACAGGTCTGTAATTCTACTTGAGATTAGGACATTGTCGTTGCTGAACAGATTTTATGTTGTCCAATATGTAATTGATGTGACAGAGTCAATGGTGTTTTCTCAAAGATTTCATAATATTCTCTGGTAGATTGACGAGTGTTCATGAATCAATTTCTTAAACTGAAATTTGGCAAATGATGATGGCAGGCAGTCTTTGCTAAACACCGTTTGACTGACTGTACGTGAAGTTGTGTCTCTAAACCAATGAATAGTTTGCTGCCTGCATTTCTATATTCATTCTGAAATGTTTTGGCATGAGCATTACATTTATGGGATTGTGAATCTATTGCTTTTATAATAAGATCCATGATTTTGTAACTTAGTAATCTTAATAACCAGACACTTTGGCTGGAGCATTTCAAGTGTTCTTCTCCCCATTGGTTAGGTTATGTAACTGGTAGCCATGTAGCTCTGGGGTTTAAGAAAATTTTCTGGTGTTTTGCACCATTTTTTCCAAGTCAATTTTTAAAGATTCTACTGAGCTACTGACATGCCTTTACATGTTCCCTGCTAAAACCTGCATGCCAACATACGCACATACACACACACAGAAAATATGTCGATAAGCGTTTACCTTTTTCGCGGGATCATCAAATGTGTTTCCTGTATCTTTCAGATGCCAGGAAGCAGCTTGAAGCGTTTGCCACCCAGACCCTGGCTTCTCGAGTAACATCTACAATACAGTCGGCATTTAGTGTTGTTTGACTTGCTCGTCACTGACAGAGGAATACAATGCCTGAGAAGCCTTAACAGTTGGTCTTGTTGCATCATAGTGCATTACTGTATTAGATATCTGTTTCTTTCACACTTCTACATAGATATGAGAGCACATGAGAGAACTTACTATTGCTTTTTGTTTTTGAAAGGCCTTGTAGATGTTGAATACCAAAGGATTTGATAATCTAGTTTCATTTTGAAATCCAATTGATTCGTTCTTTCATTATGCTGGTTCCAGCTTTCTTTCCTCTGACTCTCCTCATAACGAACATATGTGGATATGATAGACATGCAATTGGATGGATTAGGAATTTTGGACTCGTGTCCTTCAGGCATTTTTTCAGATCTGACGAGTGAGGATGAGCAGATCATTTAGTTCGAATTTAATCCTCTGGGATATGCAAAAATGCTAGAAGTTTTGAAATGTTTTCATTATAGTTTAGTACTTTAAGATATATATAATTATATCAATTGAGCCCCCGAAAGTGTGTCTTGGTCTTTTGAACAAATTTGTTGGGTTGTCTCAACATTTTCAACTTTCTTTTTTAAAAATAAAAGTACAAGAGTAGAAGATTACATTTGAAACTCATAATAATGGGGTGAATATAAATGGACGAATACAAACAAATCATAGCTATTAGCTAACAAACATTACCAAAAAACAAGAAATATTAACCTATTTGGTAAGACTGGAGTTTGAAATTTTTTTTTTTTTAATTGAATGTCATTAGTATGGCATTTTGATTTGATCGATGGCAAATTTCACAATTTTGATAAGCTCTTTCCAAAAAATATAGTTAAATTTTATATACATTGATAAGTATACACAATTACAGTTGGAAATATGACATGTGCGTAAAATTTGAATATCAAATTTAAATTTAGATAAGTTGTCATGTATCCAATAACGATAGTTTATACATTGTTTGTATATAGAATATTATTCTCAAAAAATATTGCCTTAAAAGTACTCCCTCCAAACTTTAAAAAATTCATACCTCAAAAAGGTTTTTTTTATTTTTGAATAAAATCTTTGCCTCTTTCTGATTAAGCTAATAAAATAAAGAGCGTCTAATCAAAGTTTACACTAGATGTTAGTAATTAGGTCAAGTGAACGCAAATAATAGTGCAATATTATATTTATTTACAAGGAAAAATTTTAGTGGAAATATAACACAAAACTCGCAAATTTGGTCTTTCAAAGCATTTTTGGTGTCAATACAAAACAAGGTTTTAAATTGCACACTAAGTGATCGTTTGGAATTATGGTGACTTGTTGAATAACACTTCACTTAGTAGAGTTTTTGATAAAAGTATTAATTAAATGCTTAATCATCTTGTTTGGTCACACTTATGCATAAATACTTACTGTATTAGATAATGTGTAATTTCGAATTTTTTAAATGTACTTATTGCTTTATTCAGTTCAAAATTTATGATTATATTATCAAAAAATGCGCTATTTCTTTATTCATTTCAAAGTTTATGATAATATTATCAAAGTTTGTTTTTAATCTCTTGAAAAAAAAAGAGTCTAAAAACACTAATTTTCAAACTATGCTAAAAGTGTTTTTGAAGCTAAAAGTTCTAATCCTAAAATTACAAAACAATATGTCCCCTAAACACTTAAAAAGTGCTTTTATTACCCCTTTTTCTAAAGCTAAAAGCACCGCAATCCAAAACAAATAAGCTCTAAATTTTCAAATTTCATTTCCGAAACATTATCAATTTTTTTATTAAGCCAATAACAAGCGGTACAAATAGCCTTGTAATCATCAATTTTATTTGTGCTGGAGTGGAAATAATAACACTCTAAATAGTTACTTGATTGATCATAAGTTACAACACACAATGAAGAAATATGTTTATGCATTGATTTTAATGCTGGTCATCCATGGTTCTCCGTGAAAAAAATTGAAAATTCACTCCAATCCCGGTTTGAAAGGGAACTACAGGCAAGTTATAAAAATGAGTGGTTTGATTTACAAAAAGATTCGGGTTGTAGTACAATTTCTGAAAAATTTGGGACAAAATTACATTAATATTAAATTCAGGGACTAAAATAATTAATCACCAAAGCTAAATTAACCACTGTTAAAATGGAAACAAGATCAAGAAGGGGCTGACAGTTGAGACCCGCTGGATGGCAGTTGTGATTTGTAGCTGAATTGTAGCATTACATCCGAAAGCCTCATCACTAAGGACAAAGCAAAAGCCAAAGAAAAAGGAGATGTTGCAGTGCATATTTCTTCTTTCGGATTCTGGGTACGTTTCATATCTTTTATTTATAACCCAATTGAATTCTCAAGTTTTAATTTCTGTAATGTTTTTTAAATTGACAATTCCCTGCTCGATTACTCATATGGTTTCTTATCTGGGTTCTTATCCTTTTGTGTAAAATTTAAGAAATAAGTGAGCTTTCTTTAAGTATGTAAAGATTAAATCCGTATAGGTGCGAGAATTCATCGAGCACTTGATTAAATGAAGGAGTAGTTTTTTTTTTTTTAATTTCTTTTTCACATTGAATGACTGTGAAATATGTAACTACATCCAGTGAGGTATTGCTTGAGAAACAGCTCACTGGGCACCGGGTTGATCGGTCCATATGTGCTTGGTTTTGGGAGCAATCAATTGCTCAAGGTGACTCTTTTAAGGTATCCATCCATCCATCCTTCTGCTGCTCAATCTTTTAATTTTTAAATGATTGTTAGTGGCACTAAATGTTTAAGATAAGGGTTATGTTTGTCCAATGATCAGTTTAAGGAGTCCGGAAGTTCCAAGTTCGGCATGTGCCAAAACCTACCCATTCTTATTCCTTACATTACCCATTTAACTTTGTCCAAGTACTACATAGTACTATATAGTTCCATGAATGGGTACCATTTGGCATGTGCCAATTCAGCAGTTTGAATTTTTCCAGTTTGATATATGGGTTGAAAGTTTAATGGTATTGTTCTGTTTAGTGTGTGCAATTGGTGAGAATGGATTATGGATGTTTGTTCCTAGCCTTAGAAGAAAGGTTTAATTCTCACCATCTTCGCCATCATTCCTACTTCTTTCCCCACCTGGGGCTTGTTGATTCAATTAAGGCCTCACTTTGATCTCTTTTCTTGATGAATGTTGTAGTTTATGCCTGTAATTGCTTCGCCAACGCATTACATTTTCCAAGTTTTTCGGGAAGGTATCACATTCTTGGCATGCACCCAAGTTGAAATGCCACCTTTGATGGCAACTGAGGTGAGCTTTGAGGGACTGCACCCTCATGCTTTTTAAAATTTACATCTATTGTTTTGATTAATTCATTCATTGCTAGAAGATATATCCTGGAAATGTTGCCATACTTGCAACTTGAGCTGGCAGGGATGTTTCAAATAGAAAAACTACTGCATGGATCATTTTCTGGAGTTTTGTCATGTATGCATTGTAAAACGGGATCAGATTACCCCTTTGACTATTTAATGTTTAGTTCCTTTGCAGAGTCGCTGATGTACTTTCAGATTATCTTGGAGGTCTGAATGAAGACTTGATAAAGGACAATTTTGTTATCGTTTATGAGGTATTTAGTCCTCTTCTCCTTATTTTTGTAACAGAATGCTGGTATTGATGTTAAGTTTTCTTCTCTGGTTGTGCATGCTATCAAGAATGGAAGTTAAATTGCAGTATAATGGAGTAATTTGCTGTTTGTGGTTAATTGTAAGTTGTAACTGCACTTCTTGCTTCTGTAGTATTATGGAGCATATGATAGGTAATCAAAACCTGTGGCATGCTCACTTGCACATATAGTATTAGGCTTAAAAAAGTGTGGTGTTATTTAATTTTGTTTGCAAATTTATCTGAAAAATGTATAATCTGGTCTCGTGGACATTAACTCATTCTGCAGAAATTTGGTTTCTCCTTGTGGCATTTGCAGCGAAGCAGATATTAGGAAAACAGTTGCATTCTCACCTTAGTCTTTCTTTCTTTTGCTATCTCCGTTATCTGAGGGTGGGCTGGACTTGATGAAATTTAAGAGACGTTCTTATAGATATCAAGCACGGGTCTCTTTTCAGACTTTTCTAGTTAGGAAAGCCTTGAGCTTACAGATTTCTGGATGCTTCTCTGGAATTACTTACCGAAAATCGAGCACTTACACTGCATGAACCATAAGGAGCATACCTCTTTTTGACTTTGTGTTGGAGTCTTTTTCAAATTTTATTTCCTCAAATAGTTTTTTATGTTTTATTTCTTGTTTAAATTGGGTCAGTCCCTTTAATAGTTTTGCTTTGGTAGAAATTAAATTGGCCAAACTAATGATCAGTGGTTGCAACTTGCAGCTTCTAGATGAGATGATTGATAATGGCTTTCCTCTTACAACAGAACCTAATATTTTGCGAGAAATGATAGCACTTCCAAATATTGTTAGCAAAGTGCTGAGTGTTGTGACTGGTACCAGCTCAAATGTAAGCAATACGCTTCCTGTTGCGACAGCCTCTTGTGTTCCGTGGCGGAAAATGGACCCAAAGAATACCAGCAATGAGGTTTATGTTGATCTTGTTGAAGAAATGGATGCAATTATAAGCAGGTATGACCAACCTTTTACCCCCATTGTTCTCTCTCTCTCTCTCTCATACCTGATTATGGAAAATATATTATTTTAATATGTCACCCAGCCTTGTGGTCCCTTTTCTAACACTCAATATACAAGATATGTAAATGAGAATAAGTTATGAATTAAGCTAAGAAAGCTTTGAAAGCATGAACCATGACAAACTAAGCTATTCATTTTAGGCAAAGTAGACTCATTGAAACGACTATAACTTGTACAAATGTTATCCCACAATTAACTTTTATGGTATTGGCTTTTTGACTTTTGTCAATGTTTTATATTTTTAAACCTTATGTTCTTTTGAAGCCAATGGAAATAACCATATACAGAGTTGGCAACTTTTTTAGACTCCGTGTAAATGGTGTGAGTCTGCACTAGAAGTGGCAAAATGGATTCATATCCACCAATCCATCCATATAAACCAACCTTAAATGGATTTGGATGATCCATATAAATTCAATGGTTTTAAATGGATAACCATTTAAATCCAATTATATTGGTGGATTTAAATGGATTATCCATCTTATCCATATACATCCATTTAACTTAAAAAATAGAAAACACATTTATAAAAATGTGAGATAAAATCTTGTGGGACCATCTATTCTTTTCTTCATAACTTCCTCGTATGTCAAATTAATTTTGTGGGACCGCTTATTCTTTCCTTCATAACTTCCTCACATGCCAAGTTGCCAATAACATTAATTACATTTCATTTGCTTCTAGTTCCTAAACTTCTTTCATCCTTTTCAAAATTATATTTTAGTCTCTACTCTTTTTTTTTTAATTAAACTCTCATGTAGTAATGATTGCAAACATTTATATTCTTAAGTAAAGAAAAAGCGAGAATGCATCATGCAGTGTCAAAATAATTTTTATTTTCTTAATTCTTTTATTTATAAAAATAATTTTTCTAATGAGTGTCCCCGCAACATTGGTTAAGATATGTAAATGACACCTTTTTTTTTTTTCCAAATCCTCATACTTGCAATCCCTCTCCCCTTATCACCCAACCCAACTATCCAAAAAAAAAAGACATCTAATTTACTAAGTAATATAAGGTAGCATGTATATCAATGGTATAATAAGGAGTTTCATACATTTTTAGGTACTACATGCACATGTGATGAAAACATTTTACTTGTCAAATAACATAAGATTTCTTATTAGAACTCCACTTTTATTCAAGACATCACTCTTGAACAGGAGTGCAAAAAATTGAAAACGTAAACTTCTTTTCACTGTAAAGCCGTATTCAATTCATTCAAAAGTTATAAAAATGTACCCAGTTCTTAATTGTTCATTACTTTACAAAATGATACTTAAAGTAATGACGAAAGGTTAAATTGACCACAACAGTTAAATTTTCTTGGAACTAAACTAATTTTATGAAGAACTGAAATAGAGTAGTAGTACAACCATTTGTTATTACCAAAAGGTTTTAAGTGATTTAAGGATAGAACTTTGGGGATTTGTATTTTTTGGAAAAAAATATTTGGATCTTAAATTTAGGATTTGGGAGAGTAAATGGATGGATCATGGTTTACACTATCCATTTAAATGACATCCATTTAGATCCATTTATTAAATGGTTTTAATTGGATTGGATCAATTTGATCCACTATCCATTTAACTAAAACCATTTATCAACCATATATCCATTTTGCCACTTCTAGTCTGCACCATCCAAGTTACTTTCCTGAGAGTTTGAGAGAATATTTATATGCCAAAATATTGAATCTCTTGAATTTGGAACCATAAGGTTTGCTTGCCTTGATATAGCTGATAGTGACATTACATACTTTTTACCCCTGTTGGTTTTCCTTTGTTTTTTTTTTTTTTCTATGCCACTTTTCCTTCTCTTGCAGTCAACTAAATTGCTTTGCCTTTCTCATTGACATCTCTTAGATATGATACTTCCTGTAGTGTTGATTTTTCCATGTGATTTGATCATGATGGGGAATGCGGCATTGTTTCAAAAGAGTTGAACAGTCATAGTTCAACACTAATTATCTTTTCTTTGAAGCGTGCTGCAATAGTTGTATCACTTTCTGATTTTCTCTTGATTTGTGCTGCCCAGGGATGGAACTCTGGTGAAATGTGAGATTTATGGTGAAGTTCAAGTTAATTCTCATCTTTCTGGTCTGCCTGATCTTACCCTCTCATTTGCAAATGCCTCCATCTTGAATGATGTGAGGTTTCATCCCTGTGTCCGACTTCGTCCATGGGAATCTCAGCAAATTTTGTCATTCGTCCCACCAGATGGGCAATTTAAGCTCATGAGTTACAGGTAGTTGAAAGGAGAATAGTTTTACCATGTGATGCCTTCATGATTAGCTGGAGATGGGAAACTTGCAGTTTATGTTGTTCAGCATTCACTGTTAAACTGCCCTTGAGATAAAAGTACAAACAGTATGCATCCGTGTGAATATGCATTCTAAACGTAATGCTCATTTGCAATTATTTTGCATTTTTTGGTTTATGCTGCTGTGGTCATTTACTCCCTGAGTCAAAAGTATGTAACGGCCAAAAAGTAGGAAAACAGAGTACACCAATAAACGTTGGATGCTTAGAGAGGCTAAAAATTTTCGACTGCAACATAGTGATGCAATGTGAGTTTTGTATGCTTGGTTAAACTTTTCATTTAACCTTTGTAGGGTTAAGAAGTTGAAGAATATTCCAATATATGTGAAGCCCCAGTTGAGCTCAGACTCTGGAATATGTCGTATCAGTGTTTTAGTTGGGATAAAAAATGATCCACGAAAGCCTATTGATTCCATAACAGTGGAATTTCAACTGCCTCCTTGCGTTTTGTCAGCTAATCTTACACCAAATCATGGAACAGTGAACATCCTTGCTAATAAGGTACTAATGTTCTTTGATCATGTATGTCACCCCTTTAGTTAATTGCTTTTCTCCCATTTTTATGATTGTTTCTTAGGTTCTGTTCTGATTCATATTGGACCTATTGGTAATTCATTCTTGACTTCTCTGATGCAGACTTGCTCTTGGTCAATTGGGCGACTGCCAAAAGATAAAGCTCCTTCACTGTCTGGGACATTGGTGCTTGCGGCTGGTTTGGAGCGGCTACCTGTGTTCCCAACCTTTCAAGTGGGCTTCAGGGTTATGGGCACTGCCCTCTCTGGCCTACAAATAGATAAGTTGGACTTTAAGAATCTACCCTCACGCCCTTACAAAGGTTTTCGAGGTCTCACTAGGGCAGGAGAATATCAGGTAAGGTCATAATCCGAGTCTCCGTGTCCTGGCTGCTTCAAGCTATCTAAAACCTACCAGATTGAACTCCAATTCATTTCCAAACAATGATGCACCGTGGGATTTTTGTCTTCTTTTTTGAGGTTTTTGGGGTTTCTGGGGGATGATTTCTTACTTTTGTCATTTTTTCCATTGACACTGTATATTGAGAATGCCGTATGATGACAAAAAGGAGAAGAATGCCATCTTGTAGCACACTTGTAGCTGGTACCAACCCTAAAATTACATATTCCAGTTCGTTCTTTTCCATCTTGCATTACTATATTTGCCATTCTTGTTAAATCTGTAGCATGAGAGAGAAAATGATACTATGTAATTCTTCTGAAAGAGCATCAGATAACATAATACAATGAAATTGATTTCAATAGAAAATTAAAATCATTGCAGAATTACTACAATTTACTTCCAAACCAATAACTTTCAGATGAGAAAGAATATTGCTGGAAAATTTTGCTAGTACTCAGCTGGAGTTACTGATCAGCAAACGACAAACAAACACCAAACTAACATCCTGATAGGAGAAGCTAACAACATCCTGTCGGAATTAGAAGCCAAAAAGGTGAAATGAATCATAGAACAGTATTCTGATGCCCGAATCATCTAACAAACAGTACAAAACTCTTGAAGGCAGGCAGATCTAAGCCACCACTTTGTTTACTCTAAAGGAATCCATGACTTCACGAATGTCATTTTCTTCTTCTGCAAACACCTTTTCAGGTGTTTGTAATCTTAGTTCATATAAACGGTTGTTTTCAACTCCAAGAACTGAGAGGTACCGCCTATCCCATTCCAGACGGGCTACTCTGTCCTGTGGCATAACTGCCAACTCATTGTTGTTCGCATATGATTTGATGTTCACCTGATAGCACAAAACACAAAAAATCAGCGCAAAAGATACAAAATCCCTGTAATGCAGTGAAGAATCTCGCATAAAACTATATTACATTTGTATCATGAAACGATCATTAGAACATCTAAGCTTTGATAAGATATGCTATCGAAACAGAAGCTTGTTTGAAGACCTGACCTCGACTTGATAGTACAACTTTCCATCATCAGCTGTTCTTGAAGTAGTAGTAAGAATCCTCGACTCACGTCTGACTCCAAGTCTAGTAGACATAAACTCGGTCAAGTATTGCCGGAGAACTTTCTTTCCGGCTTCTTCAGGTGGGCCTAAATCTTCTACACTCTTGTATCTGGAAGATGAAGGAGAGGAGATCTCCACTGACAAATTCTCATCAAGAACGAGAGGATCCCTGAAGAATATATCTGCACCAGCACCGCGGACTTGAATCCAGTTCTGAGGGTACTTTAACGAATAGCCATCAAAGGTATCTACGTATTCCCTGAATCCAACAGATTGAGCAAATGCAGCATCACGCAAATCAGGGTGTGAGAGGATGAAACTTGAGAAGATAAAGGCGATTGCACCTCTTCTTGGAACTGCAAAATCTTTATTCTGGTTATATATTAGAAATGTCTTGTAAGAAACCACAGAAATACATATTGTCATCATTGTGCAGGGCGGAAACATTCATAAGCGTTGCTTTAGATAATACTTAACAAGGAAAATGAAACTTAACCAAAAACACAAACTCCTAAAATTTTTGCAAATTGGTATAGTTTCAGTTCAAATCATAATGAATGGTAATTCCTATGAGTGATCACTTTTCTTGGTAATTGAGATCAAGAATGCTGTTTGCCAGCACGAATATCACTTTATCAAAATATTTGAACACGATTGATCTACATTTAAGAGCAAATCTTTCATTAACCAACTGATACACGGGTAACACCGGCTCAGAATAAACTATACGTATTTAACCTCATTGAGAGATTTAATCAATTTCTTGATAGGGTAGTAATCTGAAATCAAACTAGACCAATGTGGAGAAGCAAAGAAAAGCACAATTCATTTCCAAAATGTTAGAACAAGAAAAAAAAAGACCCAAAAACCAAAAAAGAATTGAACAATTGGCACCAGATAATTTGGTTCAGAGGACTTACAGACGATAGTCTGCAAGAAACAGCAAAGGCATGGCTACGTTTAATCCTCGAGAAAGGCCCGAGCGGTATCACAAGCCCACTTGCGGGACTGCTCAGCAGCTTCATCTTGTCCACCGTCGTTGTGAATCCGGGACGCATCTGTCCGAGGACACTGGCCATTTTGCTTTTACGGGTGGAGGGTGGAGGGTTTGGGGTAGTTGTTGGGTTCTTGGGATTTGGCTAAGGAGCCATTCTGGTTTTGCAAAGATGTGTAGGAAAAGGATAGGGAGTATGTTATTTTGGATTCTTTCTATCTTTTACTTGTTTATACCTTTTATTTTTGTGGGAGGTCTGGTTATAGTTTACCACCGTTCGAGAAGGGTATTGGGTTGTCATGGAAATTGTGGATATAACCGAAGTAGAGTTTGTGAGTGAGGAGGAGGTGTGGGGTCATTGTCTTATCCCAATTGTAAGAATGAGAGAAGCTCAAAAACAGCAAAAGCAGAATATGAGAAGATTGGGCAGCATATCATATAAGATCATCCCGACCCTTCAAATTTTGCCACTAAATATAACTAAGTCCATCCCACTACTGCTAAGTGCTAAGAGGTTTGGGGCCTTGTTTGGGGTTGGCATATCTGAAGCAATTGTCCTTCATGGCTAGCATGGTGGCGGTGCAGGCTAAGCAGCCTTCTTTCTCTGTTCTCCCATCATCTCTTTCAGACTTCAATGGCATCAGATTGACCACCTCAGTTCAGGTACTATTGCAATTTGCATCTTACCTACGTATGTTAGTCTTATGCTATAGACAGTAGTGAACTATGTTGTTAATATGTTTTTGAACTGCCAATCTGGAATTTGACTGATCATCTTTTGATTAATGAACCGTTCAACTTTATTAGAGGCCTGCTTCTGGTAATCTATCAAGAGGTCGTCAAACTTGCGTTTTAGTGTAGTTGGATCGCTACGAGCTATTTAACTGTCTCTGATAACCATGCAATTAAATTTTACAGTAAAGACAGTCAGGAACATAGGTTGAATTGCAGTCACCTAGCTACTGAAACTGGTTGCCTCAGTTTGGTCGTATTACTTCATGTTGACTTGGGTTTAGGCCTTTCAATGAAAATAAGAAAGAAAAGAATTAAATGACCAAGTTATGAAGTTTGTAATCTGGGGACTTGTACTGCTCAGAAAGCTGAAACTGAAAGTGCTCAAAATTCTTTACACCCGTAAGACACTCGAGATTGTTGTATTTTCAGATGATCTGTTTCATTTCATCATCAGGAAAATGGTCTACAGCTGCCAGATTACGTGCCATGGGAAAAACTTGTTAGCCTACTTATTCTGCATTTCTATCCACAAAAGAGACAAGGTGCATTTAAAAACCTATGACATTTCCAGACCACCCAGCAAACTTCAATCAGGGCTTGCCTTCTGGTTACACCGAGTTTGGTGTGGGCACAAAAATTTACATGTATAGCTTGTTTAAACTTTGTGGTGCAGACGTATTGATGTAATTTTTCCCTTGATTTTAGTACAAAAGGAAGGTATTGCATCCAAGAGGAGCACTACACGTCTCAGCATCAGCTGCCAAAAAAATTCTTATCATGGGAGGAACCCGATTTATTGGTATCTTTTTGTCCAGATTTCTAGTGAAAGAAGGGCATCAGGTATGCAAATATTCTTCAGATTCATTTGCCATTTATCATATTAAATCATCGACAACTCTGAAGTCTGAAATCTGATGATATTATTATAACATTTGTGAACTTGGCAACAAATCATTTGTGTAGGTAACTCTGTTCACCAGAGGAAAGGCACCTATCGCTCAGCAATTGCCTGGAGAATCAGACACAGATTTTGCTGATTTTTCCTCCAAGGTAGTAAATTATCCAACTTGGTTTAGATGGAGTACATCAGTTGGATTTCATGCCACAAATTTATGATTTTGTTGGATTTATGAATGATAAAGTATCCATCTTGTACAGATATTGCACTTAAAGGGAGACCGAAAAGATTTTGAATTTGTGAAGAGCAGTCTTGCAGCTGAAGGTTTTGATGTTGTATATGATATAAATGGTATGTTCAGTACTGTCTCGGATCTTCAGCGTATTAACGCCATTATGCATCTTATCCTATGGACAATAGGAAAACTGGACACCTATTTATTATCATTTCTCTTTGTTCTCAGGTCGTGAAGCAGCTGAAGCAGAACCTATATTAGACGCATTACCTAACCTGGAACAGTAAGCTCCCAACCAAACTTTTCTGATGCTATACAACTAACTGCGTAGTGTTTAAATCCTGAGGAATTTGGGATGTAAAAAGAGAGATCTTTCCTGAATCAAATTAGAGAGAACAAAATTGTTGAAGTTATACAGGCTCACCTAAGACCTCAGCCTCTCTCATTTACCAAAATTGAAGGAAAACCTATGATAAGCCAACTAAGTCATGCAAATGACTTGACAGAAAAATCTAATGGGAGTTTGTTCAACTTGGATTAATAGCTTCTACTGAAAATTCATTTGATTGTGTCTTTTACTATCATTTAGACTTTCACAGTCAAGTCAACAAATGACTGGTTTTCTTTTGTTTTAATCCATTAGAAGAGGAAAGTTTGCCTGTACCCTTGTTTTCTAATTTCACCAAAATTGCAGGTACATCTACTGCTCATCAGCTGGCGTTTACCTCAAATCTGATTATCTGCCACATTTTGAGGTCAGTACACGAAAAATATTTTTCCGTTGTGGAATTCATTTGCGTGGTCAGCTTTAAAATTGTAGTTGTTTCTTTCAAAGATTATGTGAGTCCAATGTCATTTCTGTTTTTACTTAATTTTATCAGGACTGTTTTTGCAATGACAAAAAGGCTATTTTATTCTTGCATTTTCCACCTAGCAACAACTAGGTCTTCGGTTCCTGATCAGTGAATCCAAACCTTTTGCAGCTCTTCTTCCACCCAATTTTTTGTGTTTTGAGGCTTCAGCAACAATTCTCCTGCTCATAATACAAACTATCACTGCAATACCTAGAGTTATTTGTTTCTAGGTTGAATCCCCCTTCTGTTAGAAGCATTCTGTTTGTATCAATTCATAATGTGTCATTCTTTTCAGATTGATGCAGTTGATCCAAAAAGTAGGCACAAGGGAAAACTTGAGACTGAGAGCTTTCTGGAAGCACGAGGTGTTAATTGGACTTCTCTGAGGCCAGTCTACATCTATGGGCCATTAAACTACAATCCTGTTGAAGAGTGGTTCTTCCACAGGCTGAAAGCAGGTCGTCCAATCCCAATTCCCAACTCAGGAATGCAAGTAACCCAACTTGGTCATGTAAAGGTTAGCAAAATTTGAAATGCAACCTATTGAAATAAACAGGTTTTGCAAATGTATTGTATTTTTGTCTTTCTCTGTAACAAGAAGGTTTGGTTGTTCACTTGGATCTTTTCAGGATCTTGCTACTGCTTTCGTTAAGGTTCTTGGTAATGAAAAAGCAAGCAAGGAAGTATTCAACATATCTGGCGAAAAGTACGTTACCTTTGATGGATTAGCTAAAGCATGCGCAAAGGTATGTTCTGCATTATATTCCTGTAAGGTAAAATGCTCTAGAGCTTACTTTGTCAGAAAAACAGCTAAAGGAAGCTGATTACCAAAAATTTCTACCAGGCTGCTGGATTCCCCGAGCCTGAGATTATTCATTTCAACCCCAAGGAGTTTGATTTTGGCAAAAAGAAACCATTTCCCTTCCGTGATCAGGTAATATCAGTGAATGAACCACGTTCTTTTGATTGGTCACTCTGCAGTGGTGCATCAATATTTATGGAAACCTGTCCCTGTACCAAGTAGACATCTAAAAATCAGGATCTCTATTGTTAAGAAAAACATGTCTCTATCGATGTTTCGGAGTTAGGAGATTTTCAGAGGAAATATCACAAAAATCCTTGGAGGTGAAGATTGATTCTGTGGAATGGAATAATCTGATTCGGTTTTACTTGAAATTTTGCTGAGTTAGATATTCTGTGCTAGTCTAAATTGTTGCTAGCTGAATGTGACTGTTGATAACCTCCTGAGAAATCAAGCAAAATTCCAGGATAACATTTTCTGAACTGCAAAAGAATCACACACTGATCCAGTGATGATCGTTTTCCTTGATTGATCTTGTATTTCTGATGTGAAAATGCAGCATTTCTTTGCTTCCATCGAAAAAGCGAAAAGTGTGCTGGGTTGGAAACCAGAATTTGACCTGGTGGAAGGTCTTGCAGACTCTTACAACCTGGACTTTGGTAGGGGAACGTATAGAAAAGAGGCTGATTTCTCAACAGATGACATTATCCTTGGCAAGAGCCTTGTCCTCGCCTAAGTTACAATATGTTTCCCTCTTCATTTGTTTTACCTTTTCCTTTTCCTCTCTTAGCTGAATTTTATTGAGTAATAGAAAGTTAAAGGTTTTTTATGTTCTTGACAAAAATATGGAAACATTTTTTTTTTTAGTTAATCGACAATATCTACACTATCCAATCCTATAGGTGACGGAAACATTTACTTATTTAGCATTATTTTGGATTAGGAAAATGAAAGTTGATTTCAATAGCTTATAGTATTTATGACACTAACGTTTAGACATGCACTTTCTGCAAGACTATCTAATTTTAAACTTTTATGCTGCATTAGTTGCATACATGTATTTTTGCATGATTTTTATTTTCTTTTTTTTTAAATTTTTTGAAATTCTGAAAACATTTTTCAGGAATGTGACATTTTATTTACTTTTTAAATTTTACAAATTAATTTTACTACTCACGCGTGGCCTGGGGTAGTCATATGCAACATCATTCGTGTTTTTCTTTGGACCATGCACAAATGGAGACTAGGCCTGCAAGACACAAGTACAAATGGACCACAGATGCAAACAAGATGGGCCAATTGAGTGGTCCAAATCAGACCCATTCATCAGAAAGAAGCCCAAAGTAGAGGGTCTGCACCCTTTTCCTAAATAAATAAAAGGAAAATTTGCCAATTTGGTTCCTTACATTTCCAAGAAAAGCTTTTGTAGTCCCTCACATTGAAAGTCTGCCAAAATAATCCCTCAACTATGAGAAAGACTACCTTTTTGATTCCAAAGCTCATTTTCGGTCACTTCTTTGATCAAAAATTGCACGCCTCCCTCACTTGCTCATAATTTCAAGCGCAAGCCATGCTTACAGAAGTGTGCACATGAGGCAAGGGTGCGATTTTTGGTTGGAGAAGTGAGCAAAAACAAGCTTTAGGACCAAATAGACAAATTTTTATATCTGAGAGACTATTGTGGTAATATTTTTTGAATGCGAAGGACTAAAAAATTTTTTTTGAAAATGTGAGGGAGCAAATGAGCAAATTTTCCTAAATTAAACAAATTGTTAGAAAATAGAAATACGTTTTCAGGTTGTTCTTAATTTTTGCTAATAATAATTAAACAAAACTCTCATGCCTAATCTGGGTTACAAAGAATATTTTTAATAGTACACTGCTTTGCATTTTTTGTATCACCCGATGCATTTATTTTTGGTGTTTTTTTTTTAACCCTTCCATGCTTTCCCACACTCTTCCCACCCCCAACTGAAATTCGAACCCTCAACCTAGCTATGGAAAATATCACCCGTACATCCTTCCCGCAGGGTATGCGTATGATTAAATCTAATAAAATGATTTGCATCGTCACCAATTATAATCTCTATTCCTTCCATGCAAATGATTTT
Source organism: Coffea eugenioides (assembly GCF_003713205.1). Lineage (NCBI taxonomy): Eukaryota > Viridiplantae > Streptophyta > Magnoliopsida > Gentianales > Rubiaceae > Coffea > Coffea eugenioides. The sequence continues at coordinate 75,318,317 of NC_040036.1, forward strand.
TGGAAAGCCAAGTATAAATTTTATCCCAAATGCCATAACTAACTGGTAATACACTCTATAGAACGTGGTACAAAATTTGAGCCGTGTCTTGAAGATTCTACTCTTTTTCTTTTTCTTTTTTTTTTTGAAGATACCTGCCTTGAAGATTCTAGGATGAATGAATGCATTCAGACCAAAATGCTCCACATTTTTGCTTGTTTCACATTAATTTCACATAGAGAAAGGCATTAGAATTAAGGAGGAAGACAAAAGGAAGAGATTTCCACAAAAATGAATGTATATGACGACAGACTTAAGCCTGGCACGGAAGTTACCCCGAATTCGATGCTATTACTCTTGGGATGTAAAATTATTTGTGTTTGTTATTAAGTCATTTGGCCATTAATTTGCATATCATCTGATAGTCTAAGCTTTCTTGTTTTGTGTCATCGAGGAAAATGATGAAATACTCATTAAATTTTAAAATTGCCATTCATCCTAAAATTTGAACGCAATGCACCTTGAATTAATCTATCCTGCATTTTCTATATAAAAATTTGTTTATATTAAGAGATCCAAATATAAGTTACATTAGTTCTATTCAAATCTTAAAATTCACATTTTCTACATGTAATTTACATGCATACCTAATAATGATACTGTTATATGAATGTTTCAACAAAATGAAAACAGTAAGGCTCTATTTAAATAGATGAAAGTTATATCAGAAAGTGAAAGTGAGGTAAATGAAAATAAAAATAAGTTTTCCATGCAAGTTCGATTACTAAGAAAAATATTGAGAGAATATACGAAGTTAATGACAGCTAGTAGCAGTTGTTTGAAACTTTTGTGAGTAACTAACTATTTTTCTTCAAAATCTTGCACATTTTGCAGGACGTAAAATGCAAGAAAGTTTTTCAACATTCCTGCCAACCAAACATGCATAAAGGAAAAAAAAATAACTAACTTTAATTCACTTTTTCACACCTTTCCTTGCAAACAAATACTACTATTTAAATGAAACAACAATCATGCGATGGCTACATCTTAAGGGCTCTGGTTCGAAAAGCATCCTCTATTTCGAACAGTGTTCAAATATCCGTCAATCAATTGATTTTTCTTCCTTTTAAAATAAGCTTAAAATTTTAAATTAAAATAACTAATTCCCTCTTCGTTCTCTTTAAAAAAACTCTCTAATCAAAACTTACTCTAACGCTCTTTATGGGAGAATTAGGAGGAACCCTTTCTCTAGTTTCTTTCATTTATGTGAATAAAGTCTTAATGAGGGTTTTTTGTCTCCTAAAATTGCATAGTGAAAGTTTTCTTTTCTCACAGACTTTTCTAGTGAGAGTTTTTTTTTTCTTCTCCTAAGGATTTCTAATAAGAGTTTTAGGCTGTATTTTTATTTTTCTTTTCTAAGATTTGAGTTTTCCAAATTTTGATTATTAAATCTCAAATTTCTTGGGTCTATTCAACGGATCTAACTATAATATGTGAACCTGATATAGTTAATCAGCAGATTTGATGATTGAAAGTATGCATAAATGTTCGTGAGATTACAATTATTTTAGACAATTTTTATTTGTACTCCATTTTTTGTTAATTGTGCTCCCACCATTTGTTTTATCATATTATCTAATAAATAAATACTATATAATTAAAATAATAATGAAAGTGTGATTAACAAAAATGAAAGTGTAGATAATATTTTTCTTATTTTATCTCATTTTTTAAAGTATTTTTTGGACGTTTAGAGTATAATTTTTATTTGTTCTTCAGATCGCAGTATCCATTTTTTAGATTTATTCTTTAATATCTGTGTATGTTTGATAATGTAACTTCTGCCATTAATACAAATTTTAATGAAATTACGATATTATATATATATATATATAAAGAAAAAGCTTAAAAAACCAAACATTGTCAAACCAGTCATCACCGGAGTCCCATTACCCCCCAAGGAAGCTGCACGTATGAAAACTTTGTCTACGTGGTTCTACAAATAATTGCCACGGTGGCTATAGCTACGTACATTGTAAATTGCCCGGGAAGGCTCCACACACACTTTGCATAAAAGTAGTAGACTGCCAAATATCTTTTGATGGCACTCTCTGTCTCTAACAAGTGGTGTACATACGAGTACGATTATCACTTTTCATGCTGTTATACCTTTTCATTTTTTAATAGTAATTCAACAATCTTGTAATTATAATTTACATGATAAAAAAAAAACCACACAATGGAGAAAAAAAATGGTTAGGTTTGTAAACGACATTAAAAAGTAAATTAAGAATAACCTAAAAGCCGATTTTTCTGGAGAAATTTTCACTATACTGTCAATGCATAAAAAGTTAATTTTTGAAAGAAATGAATTATAAGTTCTGATTTTCATCAAAATTCTTAAAAAATATGTGAGAAACAGATAAAATACTAACCTTTCGAGAATGAAAATTTAGAGATGTGCATCCACTGCAGTGGTGGCTAAAATGTAAGAAGATTCTTCATATACAATTTTTTTTCCATCAACCGTCTCTCTATAAAAAATTTGCATAAAGTATGAAATTTTAAAGAGTTGCAAAAGTGTTTAAAATCAAGAATTGAAAATATACTTAATATTTAAAAATAAAGAAAAGAAAATAGAATTAACGAGAGAGTTGGGAATACTATTGGTTGGTAATATATAATTTTCAAACCAGAGAAACATTAAACTTTATGATGTACTCCCTCCGTCCCACTTTGATAGTCCTGTTTTCCTTTTTTGTCTGTCCCAAATTGTAGTCCAGTTTTCAATTGAAGAATGTAGTTATATTTTAATTTTTCTAAAATACCCTTATTCAATGTAAGTTGCTGTTACTATAAACCTACCCCATTTAATGAGAGTTGATTCTTTTTTTACCATCAATTCAAGTTCCCATAAAGTTATACTCTAATTAATGTGAGGGTATTTTAGAAAAATAGTTATCTAAATTGATTGTTCCAACAAAGTTAACTACTTTTTCTTAAATTGTGTGAAAAAACAACCAAGACTATCAAAGTGGGACGGAGTGAGTATAATATATTGGTACTTTGTGTTGACTCCTTGAAGAAATCGCCATTTATTGTATAGTTTTCCAAGAAACTTCAGAAAAATAGATTTATGCAGTTTTGATATGTATAAACTGGTTGTTCCTTTTGTCAAGATTGGCAGTTGTGACCACAATTTTCTATTTTTTGGATGACTTATAAATGTTCAGGGTATCGCTCGGATTTTATAACTGAAGGTGGGGACATTCTCATGGATCACCAAACGCACATTCAGGGGGGATTTTTGGACGAAGAAGCTGACGATATTGACGTGGACAATGTCCTTATGGCGGTTCTGCTACTTGGCTTTGTTTTCTTTGAGCCCTTCATTAATCCTGTCCCGAGGAGAAGAAGAGTCCGAGATAGTGCACTTTTCGGCAGGGATTATGTGCTTGAGTTGATAAACGATCATCAAGATCGAATTATCGAAAACATGCGCATGGATGTTCCCCTGTTCCTGCATTTGTGCGATTTATTGGTTGATCGTGGTTATTGGCACGCATATCCATCTCAGAGGGTTGGCGTTCATGAGTCCGTTGCTTTGACGTTAATGTGCCTAAGCCATGATGAGCGGCATCGGGTTCTAGTAGAGCAGTTCCAGCATTCCACGGAAACAATTGATCGGCATATACGTCGTGTTCTGCGAGGATTGGTGCGACTTGGCCGTGATCTCGTTAGACCAAGAAACTTCGACGACACACATCCCAAAATCATGCACAATGGACAATTTTGGCCGTGGTTCAAGGTAATTTAATAAAATCATCTGTTGTCTAGAACTAAGTTCGAGCCATAATAGTTTTAGTAGCTTATTTGTGTCACCTCCTCGAATGTAGGATTGTGTTGGAGCCTTAGATGGCACCCACGTCTCCGCTTGATGTACAACAGAGAGAAGAGAGAAGTACATAAATAGGTACGGTGTTTTATCTCAAAATGTGCTAGCAGCTTGTGATCATGATATGCGTTTTGTTTATGTTCGAGTTGATTGGGAGAGCAGTGCCCACGATGCTAGAATTCTCCAAAACACTTTGCTGGATCCAGATTCGGGGTTTCCAATGCCCCCATTAGGTATGTCACTCGCCAAGGGCATAATTGATAAAATTATTTTGGTCTAAGTTATACTGATTAGCACATGTTTAATAGATCTAGTTAGAGTTTCCGATTTTATTTATCTCATTTAAGATCTATCATGACTAACGGAACCACATAATATGGCCGCCAGGGAAATACTATGCGGTGGATGCTGCTTACACAAACATGCCTGGCTTTATGGCACCGTTTAGGGCTGCTCGGGGCACGCATCATGAGCGAGCAGCTAAAGTTTTGTTCAACAGGCGACATGCTTCGCTTAGAAATATTATTGAACTCAGTTTTGGAGTTCTAAAGAGGTGTTTTCCAATACTCAGAGGTCCAATGCAAAACTACCTAATAGCAACTCAAAACAATATAGTGCTTGCATGCTGTACTCTCCACAACTTCATTCGAGATAATTCACCCAATGATCTATACTTCAACGAAGAAGCTGCCCTCGGAGACTTTGCAGATGCACAGGGAGATCTAAATCAAGTGCAGGTTCCCCAACCAATAGATATGTCACAACAGGGTATAGATAACTGGAATGAAGATCGACGGGCAATAGCAGCTCACATGTATTTCACTGCACAAAACTAGCAATTGTATAAAAATATCTATTCGGTGTGTGATTGTCAGTTACCACGGACAATTAACTGATAAGTAGTTGTTTTGGATTATATGTCTTTTGGTTGTAACTTAAAATAGCAACTTATCGTGTATGGTATCAAATTTGAAAAACATGTACTCGATAACAAACTTCTCAAATCTCCTCCACCCCAGAAGGCCAGTACTAGTCCCATATTATTCGCTTTCTACACTGCTTTTATGAAACCCGAGGAAATAGCTTAATAGACAATGATTCTAGTAGCATACTGAAAAATGCTTGTTTTTCAAATACATTTCAATCCAAACGTAATTGTTTTTCAAAAACTAGCTGTTTTTGAAAAACAACTTATCCAAACGACATAATCTGTATTTCAAAAATTGCTACAGTAAATTATTTGAAAAACACCTCCAAAAACAAGGCATCCAAACGGAGCCTGTATATATAAACATCCGATGCAACTTCAGAACGCGGGACAATTTGAAAACCGTTATCATTTCTTCTTGAATGAACTGCAAATTAATTGCAGACGCTTTCGACAAACTAGAGAAAATGGCAGCAGACATGGTTAGTAAAACAGCAACAAAGGCAGCCAAGAGGCTAGCCAAGGCAGGGAGTTTGCCCAACCAAGCCTATGTAACGTTCTTGGCTGGCGACGGAGACTACTGGAAAGGCGTTGTTGGTTTGGGAATCTTGTCATTTCATTTTTCTTATTGCAGTTTGTGGAGCATAGCAAGATAGTAGTGTATTTGAATGCGGACGTTCATGTGTTTAACAATATAGATGACCGATTTGACTTGCCAGACGGCTATGTATATGCTGTGAAGGACTGCTTCTGTGAGATGTATCTCGAGCCATGCGCGGACAAAGTTGAGTGGCCTAAACAGCTGGGGCCTGAACCCAATTACTACTTCAATGCTGGGGTGCTTGTTTTTGAGCCCAGTTTCTCCACCTGTGCTGATCTTCTCAAAACTCTTGAAGTCACCCCTCCCACTGCTTTTGCTGAGCAGGTAGATTCCTCCTTGGGTATGGGACAGTAAACAAAAAAAAAAAAAAATTCTTTTTTGGTTTAACTTGTTACATGATATATGTTAACTTTTTGATTTAAAGAAAGTGTCCACTACAATTAACTTAAGGAGCAATGAAGAATCCAGAAATTCTTGTTAAGCATAGGGATTCAATCATATCCACACATAGGAAGTAGTATACACAGCATTTTATCAAGTAGATTGCTACAAAATACATTTACAAACTACAATCTGAGGCGATCAATTATGGATTTTTTTCTTTTTAATTACTATTTCGGTTGTAGGACCTTTTGAACATGTTTTCTAAGGATGTATACAAGATTATTGCCCCTCATTACAACTTCTTGGTGGCTATGTTGTGGCAGCACCCGGAGGGCATCGACCTTTTAGCAAGAATTTTCACAAACTACATCCAAGCGAACCCCATAAATACATTCAAAAGACAATTGTTGACTTCTGACTGCACTCATGGAACTTAAGTGGAACTCACGCACACTCTAACTAACCGATGTGGGACTCAGGGCAAGGGAGTAGGGAACCTCTATTAAGTGCTAAATAATACTCATTCACTCTGGTCTTTAAATCTTACCAACAGGTCAATTGTCTTTTAGCAAGAATTTTCACAAACTACACCTAAGCGACCCCACAAGTACAACCAAAAAGCAATTGCTGACTTCTGACTGCACCCATGGAACGCCGGAGGGCATCGACCTTGACAGCGTTAAAGTTTGCTAAAGTTCTTCTCTTTAATTATCGCTGGGAGAGGTTGTCTCTGTCTGGTTTTAGTGACTGGTATAGCGGTATATATCAACATCTAAATAATCTTTTCCTTTCTGTGGTAAAGATAATTCCAAAATAAAACCAAACAATTCAATATAGTCTGACTCAGAAAATTTAACTAACAAAAAAGTAACATGTGTAGAGAAGCATCACCATTAAAGCTTTAATTTCCAATGCAGCCTTGTTTGGATTGTGATTTTCTGCCAAAAATTTTTTATGTATCTCCTGAATATATTTTTTAATCATATTTTTACCTCATATACGTTAAATCGATACAATATGTTTTCTTACAAAAAATCTTAAAAATAACAATCCAAACAGGGATGATGGATACATAATAGCTCATTAACCTTTTCGTATATATAGTTGATCAAAATTCAAGTTTTTAGTTTTACAATGTTCAAGTCGATGAATTTTTGGTGAAGACTTATTAGTCTATATGCCAAGGAATTCATTCAGTATACCTTCTTTTGTAGCCCTCCAAAAAAAAAGAATCACTCCAAAGCTCTCCGAGGAGCTACTGTGCACCGAAAACTACCAAAGATTCCCTAGAGTCAAAGACTTGAAAAACATTAGCTTTGTTGTCAACCGACGACGGTGGGGGCGGCAAGGAGTACCCCATGACAGTTGAGAGCAAAACCAGGATAAGATACCTGTCAAAACTTTCACCATATGTATAGATTTTTCTTGTCTAAGCGCTCTTATGAGTCATCCCATTTAACAAATCCACGAACAAACAGACGACATCTGCTATCAAACAATCCCACCGCTTCGTCAGAACTGACATTTTTCCCGGTATTCATCTGCAACGTGGAACATATACTCCAGTCCAGTCCACTCCATCTATCGGTACTGGGTTTGGGATGAACTTAAGCTGCTAACCGTGTCTAGTCGGTGACGTTGCACCCTAGTCTTTTTCTTTTTTTTTTAAACGATATTCGATTATATTGATTTTAAAAGCTATACAATTGCGAGCAAAGATTCAAGTTAATTCTACGGTCAGTGTATTTGATACTAAAGAAACAAAATTTCTTCATAGTGTTATACTTAAAGCATAAGTGCTAATTTTAGAGTTTATATAATTTTTATCGTTTTTAATTAGACAAAAGGAGCACATTTGAAACAATCTTTGAACAATATCTTCCACCATTTTCTCAATCCATTGTATTTTATTCTTTCACCCTTTTCTCTTTCTTTCCTCTTCACGGGGCATTAGCTTGAATCATATAGTTAACCATTTCATCTCTAAAAGTCACCCCATTTTAAATGTGCAATGGCTCATCCATAAACCATGTAAATCAATAAGATGACTAAGCTGCCTAAGATTTTACAAGCAAGATACCAACATGATATCATGTCATACAATAACTCTACTTGCAGGATGAAAATCCCAATGCTTAAACTTGAAGCTAATGTATATCTTCAATTCATGAAGTAAATCACCATTTAATAAATCTATCATTTCATCTCCAAAAGCCACACAGTGTTTATTTCTCTTCCATCGATAGTGTTCTAGCAATTGCATGACATCTTCGTTTGCAAATGAGTCACGATATTGTTAGCGTCAAAGTTGCCACCACAACTAAGGGCAGCGCCAGAAGAAGCGTATGTAGAGGGTGGAACAAATCCATGGTTCTTGAAGCTTTGCCTAATATGTGACATTCTTGGCTGGTGATGGTGACTACGTGAAAGGTTCTGTGGGATTGGCAAAGAGGTAATTGCTTAATCCGTGAGATTTAGCCTGTGTATCCACCTGATCAGAATGACAAACAATTTGCTAGGGAAGAATTTGGCGTCAGTTTACTCCAAACTTCAATTTCATCATATATGCTTTAACGTTCACTAAGTATGGAAATTGTCATACAAATCATGAATTGGGAGCAAGTGTTGCTTAGATGCATATTTGGGTGGTTAACTTGCACTGTGTTTAAACTTTTAGGGAGGGAATTGATGTGTCATGGCTAAAGCTTTTTATCCCATGAATTCGCAGGATTTCTTGAATGTCTTCTTTAGAGAGGCTCGCCAGCCCTTTCCTCCACCGCATGTGCAATTTCTTCATGCTGATGTGGTGGCGACGCCCCGAAAGAATCAACCTTAATGATGTCAAAGTTCTTCATTACTGCGCAGCAGGCTTAATTAAAGCCATGGAGATCCACCAAGGAAGAGATAGAACACTTGTGAAGACAAGAAGATGCTGATCAAAAAGCGGTGGGAAATTTACATTGATGAAACGCTGGATTCTGAAAATAACATTAGTATTGATTCTGTGGATAACAAAGCTGAGGCCAACCATTTCATGGCAGCACTCTTAAGAGGCAGGCATTGTCCAGTACATCGCCAACCCTTCCGCTGCTTAGCCTTTCCCTAGCTAGAATATATATATATATATATATATATATATATATATATATATGCCGAGCTTTGTACATCCTCTGGAAGCCAGAAAAGTTCCTTGTTTTATTTTGTACATTTATTTTTTTTTTCTCTATTTCTGAGGAAGACTTTGATGAGGACTTGAATCAATCGGACGGTTAATTCTTTGAGGATATTCATGTGTAGCTAAGGCCTAAGAAAAGAAAGATGCGTTAATTGGTCAAGGTATTTTGCGTTGGGTGGATGGCATCCTAGCTCGCACTCTATCTAGTTTCAGATGAGAGAGCAACACAGCCTTTACTGTAGATGATCCATCTGAAAACTCAAAGCAACACAGCGTTTAGTACAGTAGCAGGCTGCAGATTTGCGGATTAACAAAACTAGATAATTGAAGAATTATGGCTAATTAGCAGTGAACTGTTGCTCCACTTGAGTGTTAGTCAAGAAAGAACTTGAATCTCCTCGTTGTCATGTCAGGGTAATAAAGAACTATTAAAAACTCAAACTTGTGTCATGAAAGAAGTGTATCACCCCATTGTCAGTACAAAAAAGGACATAAAGGGTGCACTTACAAGTATTATAACTACGATTACTGATGGAAAATTCAAAATGATCTGCAAGTACATCCAAAAATTATAATGAAGATTCAAAACTGAAGGGTTATATTATAAAGATTAATTGAAATCTTAGAACCTAAAATATCTCTAATAAAGAACGGAAAAATACAAATATACCAACAATCTTGCATAATGGTTTTGATTTTTGGATCTTTTCACATTGTCAACCAATATTAAATCTCCATGGCTTTGTCAAGCTACATTTGTCATGAATGCAACTGTAAGGTTTAATATTTGGATTTTCAAACTTTTCCTTTTTCCCTTTTTCACTATTTAGAATATCAATCCTGGAAAAAAAAAATTACTCCTTTCATCTCACTTTGATAGTTTTGTTTTTTCTGCACAATTTTAAAAAAGATTAGTTAATTTTATTGGAAAAGTAAATTTAGTCTACTATTTTTCTAAAATATCATTACATTAATATTGGTAGTATAGCTAACCATTAGTATATCTTTACATTGCTTACAACAATAATATTGATGGAAAGTTAACATCATTTAAGGCAATGAATCAAAACAATTAATGAACAAGATTGATTATATCATTGTTAATGAAGTACATTAAATTAGGAATGAAAACGAAAAATAAGACCATCAAAGTGGACGAAAGGAGGACAACACAATCTACAATTGCAATAGACAAACAAACAATGGCAAGAATCGATCAACTACTCTACATCCTCGGTTTGATTCTCTCCCATGCTATGTGCTCTAACACTGTAAGTTTTTCTTCCTTCAATCCTCTTTAATTAAAAACATTCTTCTTCTTCTTCTTTGTTTTGGATTTTCCCATCGAATGTCCATATAGATGCTATGCCATTCATCCAATTCTCTTATTTTGTCACTAAATTATTGTTCTGAAAATTCTTCATGCTGTTTAATTACTCAGTGATATCACGAATTGTGGTGTATTGCAACTTGCAAGTGTTAGTGCTCCGGATGATAAGCTACAGGATTTCTTGGATTATTCATGCGGCCAATTCGACTGTAGTGGGATAAGTGCTGGTGGTATATGTTACGAGCCTAACACATTAAGAAATCATGCATCCTATGCCCTTGATCTCTATTATAGAATTCATGGCGTTTGCAGTCCAGAAATTGGCACTCCTGTAGTTACTGATCCATGTATCTATCTTCTGCCCTCTTCATCTCTTAAGATTTTAAGGCATAAAAAAAAAAGAAGCTGTGAAAAAGAAACGAGATGGTTTTTTTTTTCTTTAAATTATAATACAAGAATGCTGTCGAAAAAAATTCACATATTTGCTATTTTATTGACTAGAACGTTTAATGGATGCTTTGATGCAGCTTATGGACCCTGCCATTACCCATAATCGGAGATGTTGCAATCAGAATTCAAGAAAGTTTGATGCAAGGGAAAGACAATTTGTGACAAGAATTGATGCATTGTTTTGCATGTCAACTCTACCCAAAATTAGATGGAAGTTTCAAATCATTATGACTGTTGAATTTCGTCTGATAGCTATCATTTGTGTGACATGAAATTAATTGTTCGTTGAAATTTATTGAGTAATTGATTTCTTTGATGATTAAAGACTTTGAGATGGAAGATTGAACCGCTTTAATTGGGTTGATGGCAATTGAATACTAATGTGATTTTTTAAGTAGCATTATTTTAGAAATACGTGTAGATACCAAAGTAGTCTAAGGAAAAACAAAATTAATTCTTGCCCCCCTATAATTAGGCAAAATGTGCCTAAAGGGGCCATGTCTGGGGCTGGGCCTGACATAGTTCATAGTTAGCCGACAACTATATGAGAGCAGCAAAGTGAGTCACTAAATAGTACAGAGCTAAACACAGCCCACCACCGTCAAGAGCCTTGTCTGTCTAACGTTAAGAAAGCTCAAGTTTAGCTTTCAAAATACACCCAAATCCCTTTAATTATTAAGCATTTAAATTTATAAATTACCAATTATAAAATCACATTTTAAACACTATAATAATTTGTGATTTATAAATTTAAATACCTTCTAAATAATTTAAATCAGTGAAGGGATTCGAGGGAATTTCAAATTTTTCGTCAAATCCCTCGATCCGCACGATTATTTTTAGTGCCCGCCTTCTATATGTTTGAAATAAGTAATAGTTCGAGGCAATGTTTTGAAAACCGGACCGGACCGGCCGGTTCGACCGGTTGAACCGCGAACCGGCCATGGCACCGGTCCGGTTCTATGCTCTGGTTGACTTTGCCAGAGAACCGGTCAAACCCGGTAAAAACCGGGAAAACCGGTGAACCGTGTTGAACCGGTTTTTGAGTTTTCCTTTTTTTTTTTTTTTTTTTTTTTTTTTTTTTTTTTTTTTTTTTTTTTTTTTTTTTTTTTTTTTTTTTTTTTTTTTTTTTTTTTTTTTTTTTTTTTTTTTTTTTTTTTTTTTTTTTTTAAAAAAAAACTTTTTGCAAAATGCTTCTATCAAGATTCGAACTCAAAACCTTTGTAATAGAAGACCAATGTAGTAACCATTGCACCATCACATCTTATTTGCTTTTTTTGATAACTTATTTATATAAAACAAACATCTATATTTCATTTTTCCATTTTTCTTACAAAATCTCATCCTCTCATGACTCTTTCTTTTTAATCTTCAACTCTTTCTTTTCTCCCTCATCTTTTCTTTTGTCACTCCATTTTTAATCAAACCTCATTAGTTCTAATTTATTGATGTTTTCTTCTATCTTTTAATTTTGTTTTTGCCCATTAAATTGGAAAAAGTTAAAAAAGAATTATTTTTCTTTAACCCAAATTATTTAATGCCACAACCACTCACTTTTATCTCATTTTTTGTTTCTTATCAAGTTTGCATTTCTATTTTCAATTCTCTTAACTTCTTTCGAACTCCAAACTTTCTTTTTTAAATTACAATCTTTAAATCTCAAAGACGTAAATTAAAATTTAAGTTCACAATATCAAATTCTCATAGACGTGAATTTGTATAATTTCAAAATATTGTGATATTTTTGGGTTGGATTTAAGATTTTTTTGATAGATATAATTGAAATTGAGATGAAATTTATTTATTTTAACTTATAATTTAAATAATTTATTTTTGAAAATCCAAATTATTCAAAAATAGTGAACTTTTCATCATATAAAGTTTTAAATTAGTCCATTGCATGTCTTATTTTGTGCATATATATATTTATATAAATTATTTTTAAAAAAATTCATTGAATCGAAGTTGAACCGGTCCGACCGGTTGAACCTCGACCCTTTCACCTCACCGGTTCAATTGACGGTCCGGGTTTTAAAACATTGGTTCGAGGAGTGAAGAGCTTCTTCATTTCCTTAGGCGTTAGATGAACAGGTTATCACCAACGTATCTTCTTCTTTTTCTCTTTATTTGGTTGGCGGGGAGCTCTTTAGTAATAACGCATTGGAGGGGTAAAATTTTT